>NC_026003.2:15754446-15919175 GCF_000442705.2 Elaeis guineensis | reverse complement strand
TAAATAATTTAATATCAGATAAATTAAAATTAAAATTAGATCTAAAATAGATCTGAAATAGAGCCAACAACCTGGCTCTGATACCACTTGAAGGAGGAGAAATTTTCTCCGCGTAGGATCTTTCAGATTTCATCACATCTGGAGCGGAATGATTTTTAAAAAAAAATTTATCCTACATATTTTAAATTTAATTCTCTAGATCTAATTTTATTATCTAATATTTAAAATCTAAAATTAAATCTAAAACTATGATGAAAGAAGAAATACCTCAAGGGTAATCTGATTACCCTATAGATGATCTCTGCATAGCCGAGGTTCTGATGTAGCCACGCAAGCGCCTGGCCTCTACCGGTATCCACTTGAGCAGGATCTAGAACATCTTCTCCTCATGAATCTATGCTCTAAAAATCAGATCTAAATCTGATTAGGAAGTGCTTCAGAACTCCTTCTGAAGTTGGAGCAGCAGCCTGTCGAAGATGTCCTGTAGCCTTTTGTTCCAGGTGTCACCACGCCTTAGATCTTTGCCAGATAAACGTCCAACTTTTTGGACATGAAGAGGGGAGGAAGGAGAGCAGGTAGGACATGGAGAAGAGGGTAGGGGGTGGCAGCTATTGGGTTTTATGTATAAAATAATTTCTTCCACGAAATTCTAGGCGCAGTAGGGTTTATATAGACCCTGTATGCTGTGCAGTGCCACATCATTCAACCAATCAGAAAATTCTAATAAATTTTGAAAAAATTTGATTGATGGAGTGATGTCATCTGATCACATCAAATAAGAACCCTCACCCTCTCTCTTAAGTTGGCACCAACAATGGATAAGCTCAATCAAGGTGGTGCCAAAGAGTCCAAGTTTATCAGGACTCTTTGGTTCTTATCTATTTGGGGCGCCCACTTAAATCCAATTGGGATCATGCCATAATCTGATTATGACATCTAATTTGATTGGGTTTAGGCATGTAGACACTCCACAAAAATCTTTCAATGAGTCCTCTTCAGTTTAAGACCCATATGTCAACTTTTGACAGATGTCCTAAAATAAAATTAGCAGGTGCTAGAAATTAGCAGGTGTTGTCTTAAATTTATCTCATGAATTAAGACAAGCCTTTTTTGAGCTGGACAATCTTCATTTAGACTAAGAAAAACCTTTCTAAGGTTCTCAGGATGAGTCAAATCATATTTGGCTCAGTAGAGACAGAAAAGATTACACGAGGAGAAAGTTAGGCTCAATCGAGTGCTAGCATGATTTTCTTAAACCTAATTGGATCTTATCCAAATCAATTGGGTTAGCCCAATTGATGACATCCAGACCCTAATCCTTATTTGTGTGACCCAGTTAGGTTCAATTTTGTATGGTAATGAGACATGTCATGATCTCATCATCGACATCATCAAAACTCCTTTCGATGGACTAGAACTCTTCTGATTCAGACAATTAGAATGATCGATCATCAATATCATTCTAATTGCTCTTAAAATCCATCAGTGACACCTAGCAGTATATAGTGGCAACCCATCAGAACTGAAGATGAACCTCTCGGTGCAGCTACCTGTGTGATTGATTTCTTCTATCATGAGTCCCAATTGAATTAGGGTTAAGGTGAACTCGTCAAACCCAACATCAGTCATATGAGTTAATCGATCGATCCGAGTTCGATGTGAAACCCCAATGAAAAATTCTTTTCCATTATTTCACTCTGCCATGGCCATGGGCTTAAGGACTCGATCTTTCAATTATCATAAGACTACTTCTCTCATCTACCGAGGTTGATAGATCCCATCTTAGTACGATCTGGTTCCTACAATGAACATGCTATAGCCAACATACACCTCAGGGTTCCAATGGTTAGGAGATCGAGTTATGGTGTAGTCAAACTATAACACACTCAAGATAAACTGTCGATGTACTTCAGGTCAAAGAACTAGACACACAACTGCAGCATCGAGCTAGTCATCGACGAGAAGGTAGACTTCCTTATGACTGCTTGATATGGTCACGCTCAGTACTCTCATTCTCAATGAATATCTATATTCTCACTCTGGTGTCTCCACACCGTAGACTCAAGACACATCTACCCTAAGGAAGCGATCGTACACCAACCTTCCGGATCGATCATCATCCTCGTGATGATCCTATGGTCAGGAGCTGTTTATGAGTTAGTTATGTAAATTCATGCCTTAAATTTTCAACTCTTAAAAATATGAATTTACATTCTCACTAACTCAAAGGATGTATCACAGACACAATGTAAATAATGTGATAGAAGAATAACCCTTTTATTCATTTATAGTCAAAATTATAAATTTGCCCTTAGATCTGTATAAGAATGTGTCAGCCGATCTGACATCTAGGGCACACATCTAACACGAGATGCTCTCTTCATTCTACCCACCCATGATCGAAGTGAGTTCTTCTTTTTCTTTCCTCTCCATTATTATTTTCATCATTTTATTTTTCTGACGATCGGCCTTCTACTTGCAGCTGATCTACAATATGTCTGAGTTGGAGGTCGGGTACGGAGGTTTGGCGACATCTGGGCGGCCTGGAAGGATAGGGCAAAAATCGTCGAAGCCGAGAAGGCGACGCTGGTGGAACAGCTGAAGCTGTCGGTCGACTGCGAGGTCAGGCTCAAGGAGGAGATTTTCTGACTCACCGACGGCCTGGCTGCCTCGGAGGCCGAACTTCAATCGGCCGCGAGCAGGCCAAGCGCAAGACCCGTTCCGTTCATCGACTGCGACGTGAGCGGGATGGTTGCATTAGTGAGCTCGAGGCCGAACGCGAATAATTTCGAGTCAGCTTGGAAAATCTGGCTAAGGTCGAGGAGAACCTATCCTCCGTCCAAGCCAACACCGACATAGCGAAGGCGGAGGCGAAGTCGGCTAAAGAGGTATTGAGCCAAGCGGTGGAGGACTTCCACGGCTCAGACGAGTACTGGGAGGAGCTTCTCGAGAGCGGCATCGCCTCCTATCGAGTGGGGTATGAGGATGCCCGGGATGCAATTCAGAGGCTATACCCGAAACTCGACCTGAACAGCGTCGTCCCTCTGGGGTCGGAGGACCAAGCTGCAGAGGAGGAGGCCGACCCAATACTGGAGGATCAGACGGCTGCGGAGGAGGCCGTCCCTGTGCCGATGGAAAGAGCTACCGAAGGTGAGGTGGCTTCAACCTCTGATCCCATTCCGACTCGAGCGGATGCACCGGTCGCTTTCGAACCCTTCCCGGTCTGGGAAGTCGATTTCGATGAGTAGTCGGAGTATCTGCTCCGTTGTTTTTATTTTGTTTTTGTTTCGCCTTTGATACTTGTAATCGGCTTTGGCCCAATTTTGTAAGTCTAACTTCAACTAAATGAAATCGAAGACTTTTCAAATTTTTTTCTGTATGCGGTTCAAAATGTATGTCTCGCCGAGACATCCCCGAAGGTATAGGTCGTAGATCCGACATACCTCGTTAGAACGTTCGGTGGGATCCAGCGTAGTTGATCAAGGTAGTCAGTAGCGTGCGCCATGCTAAGGGCAGAGTAAGCCCCAATCGCAGACTGACGTCCTGACTGTCATACAGATTGCGTAGGATCCGATGGTCGAGAGCCGTTCGATGTAGTTAGCTTGGGTGTCGACTGTAGGTCGAGCATCTGTTGCCCAGACCTTGATCGGGCATGCACGTCAAGCCAGTGTCGACCAATCTCCGAACGTAGCTTGTTGACACGATCATTCCGTAGAATCTGATAGTCGAGTAGTGTCCGACGTATTCGGTTAGGATAACGATGACAAGTCGAATATCCATTGCCCGACCCTTGGTCGGCGTATACGTCGCGATGTATGATAAATGGTGGCAAGCCGAATATCTTCGATCGATCGTGACCAAGTCGGTATGTCGCAAGTGCGACCTCGATCATCTTGGCATTTTGTCCTTCTTAGTCGAAGCCAAGTCGGCAAGTTAGCCAGCCGCATTGATCGAGAGTCGACTGTGGAAGGAGTGTGGCTTCAACTTAGAGAGGTTTCATCGCCAGCGCTGGCCTTCCGTTAGTGTAGGCAGAACGGTTCTCGTAAGAGTTTGATATGTCGTCGGCGATCGGGCCATAGGTTCTCAACAAAATGTTGGGCCCAAGTCAGAGCGTCGGGGCTCGTACTTCTGACGAGGGCCGACCCACAGCGGAGAGCCAAAATTTGTTGGCTCTGGGGTTTTGAAATTGAGTTGTATTCTAAATAAGGGCATACAAAATTCATTGATGGTACAATTTTAGGTTGTCGGCATTCCAAGTCTGGAAAATGGCCGTCCCTTCCAGGTCTCAAGTCGGTAGGCGTCCGACCTGCAGGTGTCCGCTATCTTGTAGGATCCTTCCCAGTTCGGGGACAGTTTTCCTTGATCCAGAGGCTTCGAGACTTCCGCCTTCCTTAAAACTAGATCTCCAGGTCTGAAAAATTTTGGCTTAACTTTAGTATTGTAGTATCGGACCACTCTTTGTCGGTAGGAAGCCACGCAGAGTTGAGCCTCGCGTCGAAGCTCGGGTAGGAGGTCCAAGTTAGCTCTCCGACACTCGGAGTTGCCTGGTTCATAGTATGCTCAACTCTAGTCGATGGTAGCCCGATCTCGAGTGGGATCATTGCCTCCGTCCCATAGGCCAAATTGAAAAGAGATTCCCCGATCGGAACATGGGGTGTCATTCGGTACGCCCGCAGGACGAGTGCAATTCCTCGACCCAGAGGCCTCTGGCTTCGTTCAGTCGAGTCTTCAATCCATGCAGAATGGTCTGATTGGTTACTTCGACTTTCTCATTGGACTGTGGATGTCCGACCGAGGTCAGCTTGTGCATGATATGAAATCTTGCATAGAACTCTCTGAAGTCTTGGTTGTCGAACTGTCGCCCATTATCGATGATGATAGTGTGTGGCAGTCCGAATTTGGAGATGATGGACTTCTGGATAAAGTCTTCCATCTTAGCTTGGTGATTTGCACCAGGGATTCGGCCTCCATCCACTTGGTGAAGTAGTCGATTGCGACGACTATGAACTTTCTTTGGCCAGATCCGGAGGGAAAGGATCGAGTACGTCGATTCTCCATTGGACGAAGGGCCACGGGGCGACAATGGAAGTCAGCTGGTTGGCGGGCCGGTGTTGTATGTTGGCGTACTTTTGACATGGCTCACACCTCCGAACCAAATCAGCCGCATCTTTCTTCATGGTGGGCCAGTAGTAACTTTGCCATAGGACTTTGTAGGCCAGGGATTTGCCCCCCAAGTGACTTCTGCAATCCCTTCATGCACATCTCTGAGTGCGTAGTCCGCGTCCGTCGGTCCCAGGCACTTTAGCAAGGGAAGGGAGAACGACCTTTTGTAGAGTCGTCCGTCCATCGTTACATATTGGGAGGCTGTCCATCAGAGTCGCTTGGCTTTCGCGGGTCTTCAGAGGTGGTTCCATCAGTCAGATACTGAACGATCGGATCCATCCAGCTTGGCTCGATCGTCAGTTGTAGCACCTCCTCAGCCTTGTCGACGCTCGGTTGCTCGAGACTCTCTACGAGTGTCCGGCCCAAAGCCCCGTAGGCGGATGTCGCAAGCCTGGAGAGTGCGTCAGCCCGAGCATTCTCGGTCCTGGGAATGTGGGAGATCTCAAAATACTTGAGGTGCGCCACGAGATCTCTCACTTTTTGGAAATATTTTGCCATGGTCGGATCCCGCGCTTCGAATTCGCCTCTGACTTGCCCTACAATCAGCTGAAAGTCGGAAGAAGACTCTGAGGCTGTCGATCCCGAGCTCCTTCACCACTCTCAAGCCAGCGAGAAGCGCTTCATACTTGGCTTGATTATTAGAGGCTTTGAAGTTGAATCGGAGGGCGTACTCAGTAACTACTCCCTCCGAGTTGGTAAGCAGGAGCCGACCCCGCTCCCTTGAGCATTGGAAGCTCCGTCTATGTGTAATACCTAGGTTGACCCAGGGTTATATTCAGAGGTCGCAGCTTCTTTGGAGCTCCCATTTTTCGATATTTGGTCAGTTGTTGGGCATTCCACAATGAAGTCGGTCAGAACTTGAGCTTTCAAAGCAGATCGCGATCAGTACTGGATGTCGAACTCGCTCAGCTTCACCGCCCATTTTGTCAGTCATCCTGATATGTCGGGGCGATGCAGGATTGCCCTCAGGAGTTGGTCGGTGAGGACCATGATGGCGTGCGCTTGAAAATATGGATAGAGTCGTTGTACTGATATGACCAAGGCAAATATCATTTTCTCTGCTCTTGAGTATCGAGTTTCGGCTTCGTGGAGCACTTTGCTGGTATAATATATAGGTTGGTGAATCGGCTCTCGTTCTCCAAACGAGTACCAAACTAACCACCTCTGGGACAGTAGCCAAGTAAAGGTACAATATTTCTCGACCTCTGACTTTACGAGCAGGGGTGGAGAAGTCAGATATTTCTTCAAATCTTCGAAGGCTTACTGGCACTCATTCGGCCAAGAGAAGTCCTTTATCTGCCTCAGGGTTTTGAAGAACGGGAGGCATCTCTCAACTGATCGAAAAATGAATCGACTGAGTGTGATGATCCTTCCATTGAGCTGCTGTACTTTTTTTTTGGTGTTCGGATGTCGTATGTCGATAATCGCCTTTATCTTCTCGGGGTTGGCCTTAATTCTGCATTGAAAAATGAAGAATCTGAGGAACTTCTCCGAAGTCACCCCGAAGGCACACTTGATCGGATTTAGCTTCATCCGATGTCGCCGAAGCATGCAAAAGTTTCTTTCGGATCTTGGACATGATCTGAAGCCTGTGCGCTCTTCACCAGCATGTCATCCACGTACACCTCCATGTTGCATCCGATTTGAGCTTTGAAGACCTTATTGACGAGTCGTTGGTAGGTGGCTCCAGCATTCTTCAGACCGAAGGGCATCACTCTGTAACAGTAAAGGCCCTTGGCAGTCACGAAGGCCGTATGCTCTTCATCCTCGGATGCCATCTGAATCTGGTTATATCTGACAAAGGCATCCATGAAGCTGAGCAGTCGATGATCGGATGTCGCATCCACCAGTTGTCGATCTTCGACAGTGGAAAGCTGTCCTTCGAACAAGCTCGATTCAGGTCGGTGTAGTCGATACAGATCCTCCACTTTCGTTGGCTTTCTTCACCATGATGACATTGGTGAGCCAGTCGGGATATGTGTTTTTCTGATGAAGCCCACCTCGAGTAGTTTGTCTACTTCCTCATCGATGGCCTTCTATCTTTCGAGGGCGAAATACTGTTTCTTCTGTCTCACCGGCCTTATGCCAGGGGCGATGTTGAGTCGGTGAGTTATTATTTTCGGAGGGATGCCAGACATATCCGCTGCCGACTAAGCGAATATGTCGGCATTGGCTTTCAATAGCTCTATCAGCTGCTGTCGCTCCGGATCAGACAATTATGATCCGACCCAGATCACCTGTTCAGGATTCTTTGCCATCAGGATGGAAATCAGCTGTTCAGCCGGTTCACCCCGTTCTTCCTCTTCCTATTGGTCCAACTTGTCGACCGACAGGAAATCCTTCAATTTATTATTTTGAGTTGAGATTTGGAAGCATCGTCGAGCAAGCCGTTGATCCCATGCATTTTTCCAGCTTCATTTTTAGTCGGAATCGGACTAGCAAGTGATATGTCGAGAATATCGCTCTGAGAGCATTTAGTCTGGGTCTTCTAAGTATGGCGTTGTAGGCCGAAGGTACTCGAACGATCGTGAAGGTCAAGTAGACAGTGCTTCTTTCATGGTTTGGCCCCAGCTGTCACAGGAAGAGCAATTTCTCCTTCCACTGCGATGGCATCCCCGACGAAACCTACTAGGAGCGTAGAGACTCTCCTGAGTCAGTCGGTCGACAGTCACATTCGGGAGAAGGTCGAGTAAAATAAAATATTTATCGAGCTTCCATTATCAACAAGAATCTTTTTTACATCATAATTCGCTATTGTTGCCGAGACAACAACAGCATCATCATGAAAAGTTTAGATTCCTCAAGCATCTTCATCTGTAAAAATGATTACATCATCCTGGTGTGGCTTCTTTGTCGACTCCCCTTCAGCAGTCGTCTCTCGGTCCAGTCGTTTGGAGATTATGTTGATGACTCCGATAGTAGGCTGATTGTTTGCTGCCTCTTCAGTCGATTGGGGTCGTCGGTCGAGAAGGGATCGAGTCGGTAGGTCCTTTCGATACTTTTCGAGATACCCTTGTCATATGAGGGCCTCTATTTCATCTTTGAGTTGGATGCATTGCTCGGTGTTGTGACCGTGGCCTTGATGGAATTGGCAGTATTTTCTTCGATCACGGCTCTTTGCCTTCAGAGGTGGAGGCCATTGTAGATATTCTGCTCCTTCGATCTCCATCAGGATCTGCGCACGAGGAGCGGAGAGAGGGGTGTAGGAGTCATACCTGCGATGCGTCGGTCTCGGACTCTACCGTTGGGGCAATCTTGGGCTCCGTCGTCGGGACGAGACCTGTTTATTGGTCGGGGGCCTGCTGGGTTCAACAGAAGCTTGATTTTTCTTCTGCTTCTCCTTCTGGCCCTTGCTCTCGGTCAGGCATCGGTCAGAAGCTCCTTCGTCTGCATGCATGTATTTGTATGCGCGCTCCAGCAATTCGACATATGTCCGGGGGAGGGTCTTGTCCAAACAATATATGAATCGGGACCCCCTTAGCCACCTCTTCATGGTCGAGATAGTCATGTCTTCGTTGAGGTCCCGAACCTCAAGTGTGGCCACATTGAATCGGGCCATAAAGTATCGGAGTGTCTCATTTTCTCTCTGCTTGAGGGAGAAAAGACTGTCTGAGGTTCGTGGCGATTTTCGATTGGTGCTGAAATAGGCCATAAAAGAATGCTCGAGCTATCCGAAGGAGTGGATACCTCCTGAGCGGAGGTCGGAGTACCAGACCCTGGTAGCTTTACGAAGTGTGGCGGGGAAGTCGATGCAGAGGGGGGCATCGGTTGTTCCTTAAATTGTCATTAGAGCTTTGTAGCTCTCCAGATGGTCAACTGAGTCAGTGGAGCCATCGTAAGGCTCCACATGAGGCATCTTGAACCGACTAGGGATTGGTTCGTCGAGAAAAAATCGGGAGAGAGTTGGGTGGTCCGAAAGTCGACATCATTTGAAGACTTCTGACCATCCGTCTGCAGTTGGACAAGCCGACGGTCAATTTCTTTGAACTTACATTCGTAGTCGTCCAACCGTCAGTGTTGAGAAACCCTAGGGGTCGAATCTTCTGATGAATTTGAGAGGGAGGCAGACGGTGTTCGCGGTCGCTTTTTCTTCCTCGCTCGCTCCAACTGGGAAGGAGAGGGATGTCGAGATAGGTGGGTATCGCACCGTGGCCGCCTCCCCCCTTCTCAGTGGGAGTGCTGAGATGGCTGCTCTTGAGGAGGAGATGAAAGTTGATGCGGGCGTTGGTGGCTGCTTCTGGATGGCATCGGGTGCGCCGTCGGTTGTTCCACCAACGGTTGCGGCAACTGGGTTGGTTGTTGTTGGAGATTTTTGATCGCATCCGTCAGAACAGTCATTTGCCGCACGATTGCCACAATCTGTGCCTCCGTGGTCACCACAGGATGCGGAGAGCTGGGTTTCACCATGGAGGGTAAAGGAGGGGCCTCTTCTCGATGGAAAGAGTGCCTCACCAATCTGATAGCTCTCGATCGATGAGCTCTGATTTTTATCATCTCGAGAGGTTTTTCAAGCTCTATGGAGCTCACTGTCTTACCGCCGCCGTGGCCGCTGCCCCTACCTGGTGCGCCAAATCTGTTGCGATCAATCCCCTCATCGCCTGATCACCGGGGATGCGCATTTGCAAGAAAGTCCTCACTGACTGGAGATGTCTCCGATGGAGACCCTCCGATGCTTAAGTCAGAGAGGAGACTAGGCAACAGTAAAAAAATCAGAGGCTCAGCGAGAGAGAGAGCTTACCAAAATCGTTGCCTTACCCTGTTTTATAGTAGAATGCGGTATGGTCCCGCCATTAATGGTGTAGACAACTGGAGAGTTGTCAAATCGCCTAGGGCTATCAAATCATCGTGGGTTGTCAGATCATTAGAATTAACCCATGTCCTTGGCAGGATAATACCCCATGGCGGTCGTACAGCATGTCCTTGGCAGGACAATAGCCCATGGTGGTTGTACAGTGTTTGGACAGGCTGACCGACTATATGTCAGTATTTAATTGCCGGGACGTCGGGTGATGACTCGGAAACACCGTCGGCTGATCTGGTGCCTTGTGAAAGTCGGATGTCGGCTACCACCTCCGACAGTGAGTAGATGATATGGGTTCGATCGCTCAGTCGGTTGGAAACAGTATTGACCTGTTTGGCTGGCATACCTTTGGCCGGATATTGTCGGCAGTCATTGTCAGAGTCATCTGTTCGTCCGGTGGGTAGAGTCGGGCGTCGGTCGGATCGTTCCAAGGATAAGTCGGCATATAGGGGTCAGCCGGTATATCCCAACAGTCCTATTCCAATGCTGCTAAATCATGATTACATCGGCTTTGGCTGTGAGTATTTCTATTAACTATTTGGCCTTGAGATGAAGTGAAATGAAGAGCTTCGATTGGGTGTTGTGCTGGCCCTCATCTTCAAGGCTTTCAAATTGGATCTTGTCCAACGCATTGGAGACATCGCTGACGTGCGTGCAGGAGAAGATTTTTTTTTTTTTTTGAATTGGTCTCTCTTCTTTCTTCCTTATTTATACTATATAGATTATTAGAATGTGGATATTCGAAAACATCGATAACCTGCATCAAAAAAGACGACACCAATTTTACTTGATCTTTACACTACTATACAACAAGACTAAGACAATGGCTCGGAATTACTGTCATAGTATAAAAAATTACTGTAATATTTTATGGCAATGATTTCACAACCGTTGTTACTATCATCATCATCGTAGATTTATGACAGCGATTATTGTAGCAGTTACGATAACCACTACCATATATAGATATAGCAATAGTTATTAAATCATTGCCAAAATTGAATCTATCATAGTGCTATATAGCAGCGGTTGGTAAATCACTGCTATAGCTTCTATAGCAACGGTTTAAGAACCGCTGCTGTAGATCCTCTAGCAGCGGTTAGAAAATCGCTATCGTAGATTATGGTAGCTGTTATTGAACTGCTACCATAGATTATGGCAGTGGTTGACGTAGATATATGGCAGTGATTAGTATGAATACGACAGCAGTTGCGCAACCGCTGCCGTAGGCTATTGGATAATAAAAAAATATAAATTTATCTTTTTTTTATTTTTTTACCTGATAAACATAGTTCAATATATAATTGCTCAAATTAAAACTTGAAAGAACTAAAAATTTCATATAAAACTCACTAATAATACAAGAATATGTCTCAAATACTCAAATTTTATTACTGATCAAATTGTATTACTATATTTTTTAAATAAAAATAAAATACATCAAAAATCTGCTAAATCTAAATCCTCCTCTCCAAGCATTTCGTCATCACCGGAAGGGGCTGGAGCATGAGCTAGAGGGGCTAGAGTAGGAGCTGGAGGGACTAGAGCTGAAATGTTGGCCAACATGTCCTAATGCTCAAAAAATCAGCTCCAAGATGAGCAGAGAGCTGTATCACCATAGCGAACATGATGCTCTGAGATGCGCACTCATCAGTCTGAGCTACCTGCGCCAAAGCCTTGTCAAGCTGCTCCCGATTAACGACCTTGAAAGCATGTGAGGAGACGCTCACTTCTAACCAGTAGCCCGTCGGCATATATCTGGACTTACAATGAATCCTTCCAAAGTACTCAGGTCTCAAGACCTGAGACAGATGGTCATGGGGGCCCGAGGTGTTCGGGCCCTCGCTCGCAAGCACATCTAACTACTCTTATAATTATAAATTCAAATAAAATCTCATAAGAAATGCTATAATACTAATCATACTAATTATACTCTAGTTATTACTTACAAAAATCTTCTCGATCGCGACGTTCATCGGTCTGCCTTCTTATCCATATGACTGGATAGAAAGATGGTGCTACGGATGGGCATCACCTCCTCTCTCGTCAGCTATAACAATCAATCAGCTTATTAGAAACATGTAAAAAAATAACAATTCAATATAATCTAAGGGTCAAAATTCATTACCTCTCTATGCACACAACTGGCTATAGACTCACGGCCAAGAGTATGCGTGTACTCTTGAGCAGCCTGATTCTTTCGGTTCTGATAGGAGGCAGCCTAAAAAGTATTTAAATCAGATAAGTTAAAATCAAATATAATTGTTAGCGTAATGAAAAATTCATAAGTTATAAATTAAACCTGAAACTCCTGGCTCCTCCAATGCTTGACCATCCCTTCCCACTGATTCGGAGGACAGTCCTGGATCCAAGGAACAAGCTCCCCCTCAGTGTTCCTATGGTGCTCTAGTCACCCTCTATGGAGCTTGACCTTATAGTTTCAGTACAACTCTCCAATCTTCTGTAGTCGGATATCTCAAACCCTCTCATAATCTGAAAAATTGTACCTCCTCTAGACAAAGTTATCAGAAGTCAGTTACGAAATTATTCTAATCAAATATAGTGTAAACATATCATATGCATATATATAATTAAGATACACTTATTCAAATCTCCTCCCACACTCGATCCTTGACACAAGCATCCATTAATCAGTAGT
The DNA here is from genome assembly GCF_000442705.2 of Elaeis guineensis. Lineage (NCBI taxonomy): Eukaryota > Viridiplantae > Streptophyta > Magnoliopsida > Arecales > Arecaceae > Elaeis > Elaeis guineensis. Next base: position 15,906,552 of record NC_026003.2, on the reverse strand, counting down.
CTATGGAGAGTATGGGAATGATGTCGGACCGCCTCACAAGCACTCCGAAAAAGAAATGCATCTCTCGCGCAGTCTCCCCTACTAGCATCTCCTCCTAATTGTACTCCACCATGACCTAATGCTGGTGGTTCCACACATGCGGCATGCATGTGGGACCATGAAATGTCCTACTAGATGATGCGCCTATAATGAAAGTATATTATGAATATATAAGAATGTGTAATAACTATACAAAAAATAAATAAATAAATAATTGACACAATAAAAATCTACTCTCACTGAGATTGTGTGATGTAGATGTCGGTGGAGTCTCATCGGTAGGTGGAGTATGTGCTAGAGATGTGGCTACCGATGGAGGCTCAGATGTCGGTGGTGCATGTGAAGCCGAAGCCGATGTGGAGGTGGATAGAGTATGCTCCGACAGTGGCTCAGATGCGGAGCTCCGTGTAGTCTACTGAGGGGTAGGGGTGAAAGCTAGATGGTGTTTCGATGCTATCATGACCTACAACGTTAATGAACATAAACCAATATAATATGTTGTTGAATAATAATATTAGTAGAGCATCAATAAATAAATACTAACATTTATACTAAGATGTTAAACTCATCGTCTAGTGGCATTTACAATGTAGACATCACCATCGCTCTTGATAAATATATCTGGGATCGCGACAATACTAGTTAGGTTTTGTCCTAAAGAAACACTTTGTATGCATGGTCCAACATCATCATCAACCTCGATATCATCAAAGATATGCCTAGGTACCATCCTCACAACAACAGCCCGTTGAGGCTCTAAGGGATCACTAACATATAAGACTTGATTAGCTTAGGAGGCAAGTATATACGGTTCTTCAGTACGAAAATGATGTTGCATGTTGACGAGAGTAAAATCATACTCGTCAGTCTTCATCCCTAACTGAGATAAGATGTCGAACCAATCACATTTCATCAATACAACCCTCCCTTTAGAATAGTAGTTCAAGATGACTATCTTCTCTACAGTCCTATAATAGTTCAGATCCTCCGTACGAGGCTGTGAATCCCTCGAGTTAGCATAACATCTACTGATGGTGCTCAACATCATGCCACTATTTTGTGTTGCAATGTTTACAGACCGGCTGTGAATATTAAACCTGTAGCCATTAATGACAAGCTGTTTGTACTCATGCATAGTATGATTAGGTCACATTGAAAGAGCATGCACTTCAGGGCTCACATCAACGAGCGGTAATCTCCGCATCTAAGAAGATAATATCTAATTGGTAAATATGTTCAAATAAGGTATACAAGACAGGAATATGTACTCACTTATATAATCTTGGAATCACTCAAAAAGCTCTTTGCTGTATATTTTCTCTTTTTTTGCATACTTAGAGTACCGTATTTTACTCTTATGACCTCCTTGTGTTTGCTACATGCATAAAGAATAAATTTAGGTATAATGAGATATTTTTTTTAAATAATAAAAAATAAATAAGACTGAGTGACTCACCTTATATACAGCTCAATGACATCACAATTGAACAGCACGTAGCAGTGCACTTTATCTCTTTCCTCAAGGCTCAAATCAATGAGGCGGTATGAAGTGGAAAGTCTATCTAACTATGAAATGGACTCAAATGCAGGCTCAATTGGCTCATACTGATCATCCTGATTCCTCATTGGCTGGTTACGACATGTCTGGAGCTTATTTAAGTACATGGTATAAAAATTCATATACTCCTGACCCAAATAACCTTCTGCTATGGATTCCTCCAGGCGATTCATATTTCTTACATAAGATTTCAGTGTTTGAATGTTCCTCTTGGTGGGGTACATCTTTTGATAGAATACTGAGCCTCCAAGTGCAACTTCTCCCGTAAGGTATACGGTGAGATGCATCATAACTGTAAAAAATGATAGTGAAAATATCTTTTCCAGATCACATAATATAGTTACCGCCCTTGCCTTCATTTTCTTCACATCTTTCTTAAGTAATCTCTTTGCACAAATATCTCTGTAGAAGTTATAAAGATGAATAACAACCATTCTCATATTTTTTAATAATACATGGTGAATAGCTTTTGGGATCAACTCCTGTATCAATACATAATAATCATGAGCCTTTAATCCACCAAGTCTGATATTCTTACTATTCACATGCTTTGATATGTTGCTTGAGTACCCATTTGAGACATTTATGTTCTCTAACATATGAAGAAATGTGGACCATTTGGAGGCATTCATAACATAGCATGCATAAGGGAGCCTCCACGTTCTCCCCCTACCGGCTCTGGGTGAAGTGATCTCCTAATTGTTGAGAATTGTGTCCTAAAATCAATCGTGTGACGATTGAGTTCATCCTTGTATATGAATTATTAATTATTAAATAATAGTTATTCTGATATTTTTCATCATAAAGTGACATCTTTTTTGAACTCTTGTACTGTGATGAAGTTTCTAGAACTATGCTAGTGTATGATAAAGAGAAGATTTATCGTATAGTTCTTAAATAAGTTCGCGATCAAATGATACGTCATTATGGGATGATGACGTTTATCGAGTGAAGATCGTTGTGTGCCATATGGATTGGTTATTTTCTTAATCAAGAAGTGTGGTGACACTGATATGGGATATAGATGAGATATAAGGGTACATCACTGAATAAGTGACTCACCTACTGAGCATTCTGCTGCCAAAAGCTATTCGTGAAATACATGGGTATAAATATCGTTCAGATCTGAGATCACCATAGTGACTTGCAAGCAACTCACTGTGCTTTGATGTCGAACAACCTAAATTTTTAATGCAGTGACGGAAGGCTACTGGGTACAGTCAAGTACTTGTGAAGTCTGTGTGTGGATCAAGATGGGATTGACCCCTCCGGATTATTGAAGTTGATGTATCGCTGTATTTTAATTTAGTAAAGTCTTGACCAGGATAATCCATAAGATGGATTTGAAAGGTTGAAATACAATATGGATGAAGCAATCTTGGTTGATAGTTGACCTGAGACCATCCTAGAGCATCCAGGGTCAAAAGGATGAATTATGCGGTAACCATGAGTATGGATTCTAGAATATTTTTTTGTGATAATTTGACCTATCTGGATGTCAGAAACCATTGCTAGATAGTATCTCGATTAGTGCAAGAATTGGTTCCTGTGCTACCGGCTTAGTGTTTGAACCTATGGAGTCACGCACACAAGTCAGACAAAGTAGGAAAAATTGATCTATGTTTATATGTCCAATCTGGAAGTATTTGACTTGATTGAACATATAAGCTAACTTGATTGATAATTGAGTTATGGATCAAACAGGATTGAAGAGTTGACTATATCTAGCTAGCACTACACATGAGGTTAGGTTCAATCTCGGGGATGAATAATTTTTATTTATGATCCATAAAATATATGAAAGATTGGATTTAAGTACTAATTAATTTTAGATTAGATATGAATTAATTAGACTTAAATAGATCTAAAATTTAAGTCAGACTTGGTACAAAAGTCCTAAAGAGTTGATGATTAACAGCCTTTCGAAATTATTTCGAACCGGCTTCAAATCGGATTCAAATCGGACCTATTTTGGATGAGATATGACTATTCCTACTTGCAATGAGAATACCCACTCATGAAGTATGACCAAAAATTATTTGATGCTTATTTGGGGCATCCCAAGTGGGTGTGGCAGTGGATGCAAAATGGATGTCATAAGTGATGGCAATTATATCTCATGTAGGAGTCTTTCTTTCATAAGTATTGGACCAATTCAAATCAGATTTGAATAAAGAGTTCTCCTCTCATTGGGTCATGAGAATCATCTATAAATAGAGAGGATCTCTACCTATGGATAAGAGAAGAGAATAGAATAGCAAACTAATCAAATTGAGAGAAGAGAAAAAGAGAGAAAGATAGGCGTGTGAAGAGAGAGGTCCTTCATCTTCTACATCTCTCCCTTTGTTGCCACTCCTCTCCTTGGGCGTGGACCCTTCTTGAGCATCCTACCTACTGGTGTGAGGTATCATATCATCACATCTCATCCCTCGATTGATTGAGTTGCTAAACCAATTGGATTGGAGTTCATCCTGCTTTCTTGTGACGTCTGATGTGCATGCGAAGTAGAGGGTCTGCATATCTATGCCTCCGTGAAGATTTATATTAGATAATTTGAGATTTGATCTCTGATTCTATATGATTCAGATAAGAATTTAATCTTTAAATAAGTAGAATATTAAAAAAAATTTTAGATGCAACCTGGGCATTCTGGAGGAAAACTGTTTCCTTCCCTTCAATTGGTATCAGAGCTAGCTTGAAATATATGCATACAAAATATTTTTTTTTAATTATTTACATAAGATATAATTAAAATTTTTTATATGATATTAAATCTTATTTAAATATATTTATATAAAATTTTTTGATCTGATTTTGATTGGATTAGAGGTGCCTAATCAATGGTTGATTGAGGTTGTTATAAATCTATTATAACAGAATTCTACTATTGCTAAATTTTTGATGAAAAAAATGTGAATAACAAATCTATTTTAAATCTATTTTAATAAAATTTTAATTTTATTATTTTTTTAAGAAGTGAGGATTATTTCAGATTTAAATTGAATCCATTTTGATGGATATTTAGATTTGAATCCTATCATAATTCAGTACTGCCGAAAATAGATTTTATCAAAAATTAATTCTTATGCATTCATATTTGTATCTAATTATTTTTTATTTGATATCAAATTTAAAATTAATATTTTATAATCAGTATAAGATAAGTTTTAGATTTGATATGATGTATATGATACATCAAATCTAATTGGTTAGATGAAGAATATAATTGATGGGATCAAGATATGTTCATGACATAAAATAGTTTTATCAATAATTGATGTTGATGTAATTATATATGAAATTAAATTTTAGATCTTAGTAGCCTAGTACTCGGATTGATGAGATCACCAGACTATCCAATCATAAGAGATTGAAGAGATTAATCTCTCTTTTGCCTATTTGATGGATTCTCTTATGACATGTAGGGGTATCATTGTGATCCAGTTTCATGAAAAAAAATGAACAGATTTTTATGTATTATTTTGATCATAAATATATTTAGATTAGATTTAAAATAATTTATAATTTATTATAATAGAATAAAATTTAGATATAAAATTATTTTAGATCTGAATTACATGTTACATATGATGTAATTGATATTGATCTAAAAGTTGTCATGATACATGAGATGTATGAATGAAGTTTAGATCATACCTATATATGTTTAATTATTAAACATATTATAAAAATTTATTTTTATGTGTTGAAACATATGGTATGCTTCACTTGAAACCCTTATAGAATATTTCTACAAACTGAAACACACATTTCACATACTTAATTTTGAATTAAGTTTGAATGATTTAGAATTAAGAATTGAAGATCATTAAGACACCACATAATATGACGAGCAAAGGGTTAGCATGAATCAGATCCTTTTAATGGGTTAGACCTAGGATTAGGAACACATATGGACCAAGTAGAGAAATTAATTAAATCTAATCAAGTGTTGAATTAGATTAGGTCAGTATTTCTCTAAATCAATCTTAATAGTTGAAGTTTGATCAAGTCCATGTATTTGACCCTAATAAATGGACCATGATCATGGCTCCGTGGTTGAGCCTGAATCTTCTGATGTGCCAATCAAAACTAATTAACCAGTTGGTGTCTAAGGTAAGTTTGGCAGATTCGATCAAGTAATTTTTAATTGAGAGCTATTCACCTAGATGCATCTACAGTGAGTTAAGGGCAGATCCCTCCCGCTGATCTCACTTATCTGACCAACATAGTAGATTATATTTTGATTAGGTCCTAGTTGATTCGTGCAGATCCATGCCATTAAGGTGAATCAGTGTGACTGATTTAGGTGTCTTTAGACTAGCTTTGTTTAATCCTTTACATGACTTGGTGAAGTCAGTGGAAGGATTTGCAGCTTGCAGGTCAACTTCTTCTCTTATTTTCAAGTCAATAAATCAAATCCTCTAAATTATTAGGTCCATAAAGTGATAAAGTTATGAGATAATTTGATCATTGCTCCTATTAAGGTGTGTGATAATAAGTCCAATATTCCAAATAGACATTGAAACCACCATACGCCTGGTGTCTATTACGTATTGGAATTTCATTCATCATATGACCATCATGATGTACCTTCAGATCAATGCTCAGATTGGCGAGCCACACTCGGATCTGGACATCCATTTATTGGATGCACTTGATGTATCATATTAATGGTTGGACCTAACTAGAATTTTCAGTAGAGGTGCCACATGCCTGCTGAAGGATGTCTGGGGCAAAACCCAATGCTAGAAGTTGTTTGAAGAAATAATTGATTATGAACCTACCCATGGATGCACTAAGATTAGTCGAGCCACACTCGGATCCGAATGCAGTCCGTGTGGATTCTAGTACCCCTAAAGAATTAATATAATTCTTCGAGTTGGAGGTAGAGGCTACCAATTCACAAAAAATAGTGAGAGAATCTTTAGACTAAAGTCCATGTCTTCAGGATTAAAAAATAATTTATATACTAATAGGTTAATATTTTTTTCTTTCAATTTTGGCCAACATACTATCCTCGTTCATTGTTGGATAGCGACAAGCTCATCGGATCCAACTTCGATAGCTGGTATCAAAAGTTGAAGATCTGTTGGAACATGAGAGGATTTTGTATGTCCTTATGAAACAGGCACCTGAAGAACCTACACCAATGCTTTTCGTGCTGCGAGAGACACTTATATGAAGTGGCTCAATGATCGTACACTGTGCATTGCGTGATGAGGGCAGCTATGAATGATGAACTTAGTCATAAGTTCGAGGATGCGCAGTCTAAGGAGATGATTCAAATGTTGAATGAGTCCTTCAGTACCCTTGAGGATGCGGAGAGACATAAAATCTCCTGCACAGTGTTCAATGCCTGTATGCGAGAGGGAGCTTCAGTCATCGATCATATATTTTACATGATTGAGCAAATTGAACGCTTAGCAAACTTGATTTTTCGTTGTATGAACAGTTAGGCAAGGATGCTATTCTTAATTCGCTACCGAAATCCTACTTACCCTTTCTCAATCATTATAGAATGATGAAGCCTGCAGTAAACTATTATGATTTGCTAGGGTTACTGCAGACTTTTGAGAAGGATCACTAGCTCCAAAAGGAGCCAGTAAATTAAGTGAGAGGTTCATCTGTAGGGCATCGATCCTCTAGGAGAGAAAAGAAGAAAAAGATGCAAAAATCCATACCGTCGATCTCAAGCAGAGCAAACTGTCAAAAGTTGATAAGAACCAGGCAGAGTGCTTCTTCTGTAAGAAGCTGGATCATTAGAAAAGAAATTATCCTACTTATATAACCACCTTGACCCAAATAGGCCTAAGAATAAGAGAAAGAGGTAAGTGGTTGCTTCACAAGGTATTTATAATGTAACACCTTGTAATTTTCTATTTGTAATACTACTACCTGGATATTAGATACCGAAATCCTATTAATATATGTAATTCATTGCAGGGACTGTAAGTAAGTAGAAAATTTGAAAGGACGAGCGATTCCTTAACGTTGGAGATGGAAGCCTTGTTCCAGTTCTGACCTTGGGAACTTTGTAGCTTGTCTTCGAGTTCAGTAGTGTCATGTTAGATGATTGTCATTATTGTCCCTCTTTTATGATGAATATCATCTCTATAGGCCTTTTGGCCAAATTTGGTTACAAGTTTATAATAAAAGATGATTTTTGTGATATCATTATGAATGATACTACAATTATGTGTGGATAATTAAAATATGGCATATACATAATATCATACCTGTTAGTGTAATATACACACCTAGTAAATATCCCAAAATAGATAATGTCAGTGAATCCTACCTTTGGCATTGTAGGCTTGGTCATGTGAACAAGAATAGAATTGACAGGTTGATCAAGGAATGTGTCCTTGAGATAGATGATTGTGAATCATTGCCTATCTGTGAATCTTATCTACTTGATAAGATGACTAAATCACCTTTTAAAGAAAAAGATGAAAGAGCCAGTAATGTCTAGGTCTAATATATACTGATGTATGTGGGCCTATGAACATAAGTGCCAGAGGAGGATACTACTACTTCATTACATTTACAGACGACCTATCGAGGTATGGGTATGTCTATCTTATGAAGCATAAGTCAGAATCATTTGAAATGTTCAAATGATTCTGTGCTGAAGTAGAGAAACAAACTGAAAAGAGTATTAAGATCCTTCGATCAGATCGAGGAGGTGAATACCTCACCAGTGAGTTTCTGACATATCTAAAGAGAATGAGATTCTCTTATAATAGACCCCTCCTGAAATACCACAACATAATGATGTATCCGAGAGGAGGAATCGAACCTTGTTAGACATGGTCTAATGCATGAGGGGCTTTTCCAGTCTGCCAATATCATTTTGGGGATATACTGTCTACTCTATTTTGAATAAGGTACCCAGCAAGTCTGTCGATAAAACTCCATATGAGATATAGATTGGGCGTAAGTCGGTGCTCTCACATCTTAGGATCTGGAGTATCCAACTTATGTCAAGTGTTTAAAAATAGATAAGCTTGGACTGAAGTTCGATAGATGCTTGTTCGTAGGGTACCCAAAAAAACTAAAAGATACTACTTCTATCTCATTGCAGAACAAAAGGTGTTTGTCAACAGCCGGATAGTCTTTTTAAAAAAAGAGTTCCTTGGTGAAGGAGCTAATGCTTGTAAAATTAAACTTGATGAAGTTCATGAGGTGGAAGGACCAACACATACAGAATTGGATTCGATTGGTGAATCAAATCTAGAGCTAGTAGAGGCACCATTAAGGAGATCTGGTAGAGTACCACGTCAGCCAGACAGATACTATGATTTTTTGATTCAGGATGGTGATCCTATTGAACTTGATGAGAACAATGAGGATCCGATCACCTATATGGAGGCATGCAAAGGCCGACTCCCAAAAATGGCTTAAGGCCATGAAGTTCGAGATGGAGTCCATAGAGATCAATAGTATCTGGACACTAGTTGATCTGTCGAAGGATAAAATTCATAGGGTGTAAATAGATTTTCAAGAAAAAAGAGGAGCGGATGGAAATGTAAAAACCTATAAAGTCTGTCTAGTTGCTAAGGGTTACTGTCAGCATTATGATATTGAGTATGATGAGACATTCTCTTCTGTGACAATGCTCAAGTCTATCTGGATTATGCTTGTTGTCACTGCACACTTAAATTATGAGATCTGGCAGATGGATGTCAAAACCGCTTTTCTTAATGGAGAACTAGAAGAAGAGGTGTATATGATATAACCTGAAGGATTCACATCCACAGATGAGTCAAAAGTATGCAAGCTGAACAGGTCAATTTATGGACTTAAGCAGGCATCGAGAAGTTAGAATATGCATTTTGATAAAGTAATCAAAACGTATGGCTTCGTTAGGAAAAGAGAAGAGCCTTGCATCTACAAATGGGCTTCCGATTCTATGATCATTTTTCTTGTGCTGTATGTGGATGACATACTTTACTAAGAACTGACATCCTGGCTTTGTAGAGTGTGAAGCTATGGTTATCATCACAGTTCTCCATAAAAGACTTGGGAGAAGTATTCTACATCTAGGAATGAAGATCTATAGGGATAGATCTAGAAGGTTGCTTAGATTGTCCCAATCCACGTACATTGACATCTTATTGAAGCGGTTCAACATGAATAATTTTAAGAAAGGCTATCTTCCGATAGGCTATGAATTACTCTTTCCAAGAAGGATTGTTGACAACTCTTAAGGAGAGAGAGCACATGAGTAGAATACCATATGCTTCGACAGTGAAATTTATCATGTACGCTATGACATATATGAGGCCGAATGTGGCCTATTCACTAGGGTAGTGAGTAGATACCAGTCAGATCCGGGTGAGAAGTATTGAAAGATTGCAAAAGTAATTCTTAAGTATTTGAGAAATATTAAAGACAAATGGCTTATCTATGGAGACTCTGATTTGAAACTTATGGGATATACTGATTTCAATTTTCAGTCAGATTGTGATGCAGCAGAAGCGTGTCGGGCTACGTATTTACCTTGAATGGAGGAGCTATTTACTGAAAAAGTTTCAAGTAACATACTGTGGCCAATTCTGTATGCAAAGCGAAATACATTGCTGCATCAGATGCTGCAAAGGAGGCGATATAGTTGCGAAAGTTCATTATCGAACTGGAATTGTACCTTTTATTGATAGTCCTGTCCTGCTGTATTGTGACAGCTCCAGTACTATAGCTCAGGTGAAAGAACCAAAGTTGCACCATCGCACTAAACATGTTCTGCATCACTATCCCTAGTGCGAGAGATCGTGAACCGAGGTGACGTCGAGCTTCAGAAGATCGACGGAAAGGAGAACCTAGCCGACTCCTTCACTAAAGCTCTCAGGATCTAAGAGTTCGATGACTTCAAATGAAAGATGGATATAAGATATTGTCTCGATTGGCTTTAGTCCAAGTGAGAGTTATTCAGAATTGTGTCCTAAAATCAATCATGTGATGATTGAGTTCATCCTTGTATATGAATTATTGATTATTGAATAATAGTTATTCTGATATTTTTTATCTTTCTTGAACTCTTGTACTGTGATTAAGTCCCTAAAACTATGCTAGTGTACGATAAAGAGAGATTTATCGTATAGTTCTTAAATAAGTTTGTGACCAAATGATACATCATTATGGGATGATGATGTTTATCGAGTGAAGATCGTTGTGTGTCATATGAGTTGGTTGTCCTCTTAACCAAGGAGTATGGTGACACTGGTATGGCATACAGGTGAGATGTAAGGGTACATCATCAATGAACAAGTGACTCACTTGCTGAGCGTTCTGCTGTCGAGAGCTGCTCGCGAAAACATGGGTATAAATATCCTTCAGACCTGAGATCACTATAGTGATTGCAAGCAACTCACTATGCTTTGATGCGAACTACCTGAATTTTTAATGCAGTGACGGAAGCTATTGGATACAGTCAAGTACTTGCGAAGTCTGTGTGTGGATCAAAATGGGATTGACCCCTCCGAATTATTAGAGTTGATGTATCACTGTATTTCAATTTAGTAAAGTCTTAGTCAGGGTAATCCATGAGATAGATTTGAAAGGTTGAAATACAATGTGGATGAAGCAATCTTGGTTGACAGTTAACCTGAGACCATCCTAGAGCATCCAGGGTCAAAAGGATGAATTATGCAGTAACCATGAGTATGGATTCTGAAATATTTTTTTGTGATAATTTGACCTATCTGGACATCAAAAATCATTGCTAGATGGTATCTCGATTAGTGCAGAAATTAGTTTTTGTGCTATCGACTTAGTGTTTGAACCTATGGAGTCACGCACACAAGTCAGACAAAGTAGGAAGAAATTGACCTATGTTTATATGTCCAATCTGAAAGTACTTGATTTGATTGAACATATAAGCTAACTTGATTAAGAATTGAGTTATGGATCAAATGGGATTGAAGAGTTGACTATGTCTAGCTAGCACTACACATGAGTTTCAAGTTCAATCTCGGAGATGAACAATTTCTATTTATGATCCATGGAACATATGAAAGATTGGATTTAAGTACTAATTAATTTCAAATTAGATCTAAATTAATTAACTTAAATAGGTTCAAAATTCAAGTTAGACTTGATAAAAATTCTAAAGAGTTTAGGATTAACAGTCTTTCAAAATTATTTCGAACCGGCTTCGAATCGGATTCGAATCGGGCTTGTTTTGGATGAGATATGAGTATTCCTACTTGCATGGGAATATCCACTCATGAAGCATGATCAAAAATTGGTTTGGTACTTATTTAGGGTGTCCCAAGTGGATGTGGGAGTGGATGCAAAGTGGATGTCATAAGTGATGGCAATTATATCTCATGTAAGAGTTCTTCTTTCATGACTATTGGATCAATTCAAATCAGATTTGAATAAAAAGTCCTCCTCTTATTAGGTTATGAAAATCATTTATAAATAAGAGGGTCTCTACCTATAGATAAGAGAAGAAAATAGAATAGCAAACTATCAAATTGAGAGAAGAGAAAAAGAGAGAAAGACAGGCATGTGAAGAGAGAGGTCCTTCATCTTCTATATCTCTCCCTTTGTTGCCACCTCCTCTCCTTGGGCGTTGATTCTTCTTGGGCATCCTACCTATTGGTGTGAGGTGTCACATCATCACATCTTATCCTTCGATTGATTGAGTTGTGAAGCCAATTGGATTGGAGTTCATCCTACTTTTCTACGGGTCTGACGTGCATGCGAAGTAGAGGGTCTGCATATCTAGGCCTCCGTGAAGGTTTATATCAGATAATTTGGGATTTGATCCTTAGTTCCACTGTGATTCAGATAAGAATTTGATCTTTAAATAAGTAGAATATTAGAAAAAAATTTTAGATGCAATCTGACATTCTGGAGGAAAACTATTTCCTTCCCTTCATTAATATCCCATTCTTTCAAGTCAAATCAGAAATTTAAGTCATCCTTAGTCTTATCCTTAATGTTCAAGATCATTACCAATAGGAGCTCACATATGTTCTTTTCAATGTGCATGACATCTAAGCAGTGATGTAATAAGTTTATCTCCTAATATGGCAAGTCAAAGAATATACTTTTTTTTCTCCAATTAAAATATGTGTCATCTGCTTTTGATCGATGCTTTTTCTTTTTACCACCAATTGGATCATCTTTTTTAAATTCAACACTAAGACCATCCAACTCTCTCAACACCTCACTCCCAGACATCCAGCTAGGTGCCTCACCTTCTTCAACAATGCCATCGAAAGAGCGTGCATCTCTTTTATATGCATGGTTTCGATAGAGGAAACATTGATGCCCCATAAAGCTAAACTCCACTGATGTGTCAACCTTTTTGCCCAGATATTTTTTTCAAAAATTGAGCATGCTAGCTCACCTTTCGTGCTCCAACCTGACATTAAGGCATAAGCTGGAAAGTTATTTATTATCCATATAAGCACCGTGCGCATGGAGAATGACTCATTCATCAAAACTTCAAAAGTTGGAACACCTTGAATGCCCCACAACTGTTTCAGCTCGACAATAAAAGGCTGCAAATAGACATCAATATTATTCTCTACCTCCATCGGTCCAAGGATGAGCACTGTCATGAAAGTAAAAGATTTTTTCATACACATCCATGGTAGGAGGTTGTAAACATAAGTAAATACTAGCCATACACTGTGGTTGGTATTCATATGCTTGAACGGATTGAAACCATCACATGACATGCCCAACTTCACATTGTGTATCTCTTGTGCGAAGTCGGGATGTTTTTCATTAAACTCTGCCATGCCTCTCTATCGGTTGGATGCCTCAATGAATCATCTTTTGTTCGCTCCTCTTCATACCATCTCATGTCCTTCGATATCTTCACCGACATAAACAACTTTTGTAATCTTGATATCAAAAAAAAGTACTACATCAACTTTTGAGGTACATGGATTGATGTGCTATCTTTATTCTATTTTCATCTTGATATACCATATCTCCTGCACTCATTTCGATGGGCATCCCCCTCTCAATAGAGTATGCAATCATTAGGGCATGCATGTATGTTGGTGTAAGTAAAGTCCAACTATTCAATAATCTTCGATGCCTCATAATTATTCTTTGGGCTTTGTGCATTGTCCCAAAAAATATTCCCAAAAGCTCTAGTATATAGTTTATTCCATTATTACTGAACCCATTAGAGTATTTCGCAAGATACAATCTGCAGATTAAGAAATCAAGCTTTATCATCTTTTCACACCTGAGATACAATGGAACATTAGCATCCTCCATCAACTTATGGACCTTCTCCACATCCTCACTGTTTGTCATTCTACCAATCACAGAATCAAGCATGGATGTAGATGCACCATCATTGTGGCCAACAAATAGAAAGATATCACAAATTATTTGTTCCACTCCATCATGTTAATTGCCTCCTTGCGGCCTGCACTCACCATATTGATCCCAACAAATTTTATAGCTAGATTTAAAGTCACAAATAGTGAGGTGATCATTTACATCTCGATGAGGTAGCCAAAGCCCACCATACACTTCTCATAAGGACATTAGATATAAGTCTATGGTCTTCAAATTTTTCTATAACAAAATCAAGAAACTTTTGAAATCTAGTCTATATTCTGACGAGAGTCTACTTAACCTCATCCATCTCTTATCCATTATAAAAATGGTGATACTGTAATTAAATTATGTATGAAAATGACATACAACACACTAACATCGAGATAATTACCTAAAAATTAATTATAATTTTTAAACTATTTAAATTGGACAATCAATTGATCAATGTACATAATTCTTCCATCCATATAAAAATATATAAATGTATGGATACCACAGAATATGTACATTAATCAAAAGATAGGTCTATGGTTCTATGTATTGCCTAGAATTCACCGTAAAGTGGCACAGCCTATAACCCACCGGCACAGTTCAGAACCCGACGGTTCAAAATATGTCAATACAGCCAGAACCTGCCAACACGACCCAGAACCATGGGGTCATTACATAGGTAAACAAAAAATGTTATTTCATTAAATATCATTTTAAGATACCAATGCATTATAAAAAAAAAATATTATCATCAACTAATAGGTAAAGATAGATAAAGATAGATCCTATTCTATTCAAAAATTACAGTAATTTATAGGTTCGTTACAGTAATCAAATAATATACAATAAAGATCGAAAAAATTTCGATAGTATTTTTTTTTAGTTCTCCCGTGTAAAGAGAACAAAAGAAAAATACTGTCCAAAATTTTTTTCAAACTCTCAGTATATCATTTAATTACTGTAATTACCTATAAAATTATTAACAATTCTTAAACTATCCAAATTGGACAATCAATTAATCATTGTATATAATTTTTTCATCCATATAAAAATATATAAATGTACGAATGCTATAGATTATGTGTACTAATCAATTGATGGGTCTATCGTTATTCAATGCAACAAGCAAAAGCAACTAACCTAAAAAATTTTATGTAATAAATTCTATAACAAGAATTAAATTAATTCTAAGTAAAAAGGAGACTCAGATTCACTATTTAATCATGCATTACAATATTACTTTCGGTATCCGCTACAAGTAAACCACATCGGCTGCAAACGGTTGTCCACTAAACAACCACAGGCCATCCAAGATCACCTTGCCATTCGAAATTGTTAAAATATTTATAGAAGAAGAAAAAAAATAAAAAAAATATCACTAAAATTATGCTAAGAATTAACTATTTTTCGCTCGAAATCATCACAGCTCTTTACAAAGAAAAAAAAGAAAATACTTTTCATAAAGTGGCACGGCCCAAAACCAGCCGGCCTAGAACCCACCGGTACAGCCCAGAACTCGATGGCATAGAATCCACCGGTATAGCCCAAAACCCCTCGGTATGGCCTGGAACCCGTCGGTCTGGCATAGAATCTGATGATCGGAACCCACCGACATGACCCAGAACCTGTTGGCACGGTCCAGAACCCATCGACCTGGCTCAGACCCCGACAGTCCAAAACCCATTGGCATGGTTCAGAATCCATCGGCACTGCTCAAAACCCGACGGCACGGCCCACAGCCATCGAAAAGGCCTAAAACCCACTGATGGTGATTTTCTTTAAATATTATTATGACATAATGATTATGATATAATTATTATTAAATATTATTATGACATAATTATAAATATAATTATAAAAATAATATGTAAAAGAGAGGCTCAGATTCACTATTTAATCATGCATTGCAACGTTACTTTCGGTATCCTCTATAAGTAAACCAAATCGACTGTGAACGGTTGCCCTCTAAATAACTGCAGGCTATCTAAGATCACATTATTGTTCGAAATTGTTAAAATATTTACAGAAGAAGAGAAAAATAAAGAGAAATATTACTAAAATCATGCTAAGAATTAATCATTTTCTGTCCAAAATCATCATAGCCTCTTTATAAGAAAAGAAAAAAAAGAAAATACTTTTTATAAAGTGGCACGGCTCCGAACCCATCGACATCACCCAAAACTCGATGGCCTAGAACCCATTGGTACAGCCCAAAACTTGACGGCCTAGAACCCACCATCACAGCCCAGAAACCTGATGGCCTAGAACTTGTCATCCGACCCAGAACCCCCTGACCCGGCCCAGAACCCACCGGTCCGGCCCAGAATCCGATGATCTGAAACCCATTGGCATGGCCCAAAATCTGCTGGCCCAACCCAGAGCCCACCGGTCCCACCAGAATCTGACAGTCCAGAACCCGCCAACATGGTCCAGAACCCGCCAGCACGGCCTAAAACCCGATGGTCCAAAACCCACCGACAAGGCTCAGGACCCACCGATGGCGGTTTTCTTTAAATATTATTATGACATAATTATTATTAAATATTACTATGATATAATTATAAGTATAATTATAAAAATAACATGACATGTAATGAAAAAAATAAAAGTCATACCTGTAGCTGCGGGGAGGGGGGTCGCATAGAGCTGCAAGGTGTTAGATGTGTGCCCTAGATACCAGATTGACTGACACATTCCTGTATAAATCTAAAGATAAATTTATAATTTTGATTATAAATCAATAAATGGATTATTCTTCTATCACATTATGTACATTGTGTCTGTGATACATCCTTTGAGTTAATAGGAAAGTCAATTCATATTTTCAAGAGTTGAAAATTTAAGACATGAATTTATATAACTAACTCATAAACAGTTCCTGACCATAGGATCATCACGAGGATGGTGATCGATCCGGAAGGTTGGTGTATGATCGCTTTCTTAGGTAGATGTGTCTTGAGTCTACAGTATGGAGACACCAGAGCGAGAGTACAGGTATTCATTGAGAATGAGAGTACTGAGCGTGACCACTCGAGCAGTCATAAGGAAGTCTATCTTCTCATCGATGACTAGCTCGATGCTGCAGTTGTGTGTCTAGTTCTTTGATCTGAGGTGCATCGATAGTTCACCTTGAGTGTGTTATAGTTTGACTACACCATAACTCGATCTCCTAGCCATTCGAAATCCTGAGGTGTATGTTGGCTGTAGCATATTCATTGTAGAAACTAGGTCGCACTAAGATGAGATCTATCAACCTCGATAGATGAGAAGAGTAGTCCTATGATGATCGAAAGATCGAGTCCTTAAGCCCATGGCCATGGTAGAGTGAAATAATGAAAAAAAAAGTTTTCCATTGGATTTCACATCGGACTCAGATCGATCAATTGATTCATATGACTGATGTTGGGTTTGACGAGTTCACCTTAACCCTAATTCAGTCGGGACTCATGATAGAGGAACTCAATCATACAGGTAGCTACACCGAGAGGTTCATCTTCAATTCTGATGGTTGTCACCATATACTGCTAGGTGTCACTGATGGATTTTGAGAGCAATTAGAATGATATTGATGATCGATCATTCTAATTATCTGAATCAGAAGAGTTCTGGTCCATCGAAAGGAGTTTCAATGATGTCGATGATGAGATCACGACATGTCTCATTACCATACAGAACTGAACCTAACTGGTCACACAAACAAGGGTTAGGGTCTGGATGTCATCAATTGGGCTAACCCAATTGATTTGGATAAGATTCAATTAGGTTCAAGGAAATCGTGCTAGCACACGATTGAGCCTAACTTTCTCCTCATGTAATCTTTTTTGTCTCTACTGAGCCAAATGTGATTTGACTCATCCAGAGAACCTTGAGAAGTTTCTCTCAGTCTAAATGAAGCTTGTCCAGCTCAGAAAAGGCTTGTCTTAATTCATGAGATAAATTTAAGACAAGCACCGGCTAATTCCTGTCACCTGCCAATTTATTTTAGGATATTTGTCAAAAGTTGACATATGGGTCTTAAATTGAAGGCCACTTGGCAAGAGCTTATTGGAGAATTTTTGTGAAGCCAAACCACATCAAATTGGGCATCATAATTAGATTATGATGCGAGCCCAATTGGATTAAGTGGGCACCCCAAATGGATAAGGTTGGAGAGTCTTGATAAGATTGGACTCTTTGGCGCCAACCTCTCTTTGTCCTTATCCAGTGTTGGGCCAACTTTGAGATAGAGGCTTGGGTTCTTATCTGATGTGATTAGATGACATCAAGCAATCAATCAAAATTTTTCCAAAATTTATTGAAATTTTTTGATTGGTTGAATGATGTGGCACTGCGCAGCATACAGGGTCTATATAAACCCTTCTGTGCCTAGGGTTTTAAAAAAGAAGTTGTTTTATACACAAAACCCAATAGCTGCCACCCCCTCCCTTCTTCTCCACATCCTCCCTGCTCTCCTATCTCTCCTCTTCACGTCCAAGGAGTTGGACATTCATCTGGTGCAAGGAAAAGGTGTGGTGACGATTGGAACAGGAAGTCTGCAGGACATCTTCGACAGGCTGCTGCTCCAACTTCAGAAGGAGTTCTGAAGCACTTTCAAATCAGATAGAGATCTGATTTTTGGAGCATAGATTTGTGAGGAGAAGATGTTCTAGGTCCTACCTGAGTGGATACCGGTAGAGGCTAGGTGCTTGCGTGGCTATATCAGAACCTCGGACTATGCTGAGATCATCTACAGGGTAATCAGATTATCCTTGAGGTATGTCTATACTTCTCATACTTTTAGATTTAATTTTAGATTTTAAATATCAGATAATAAAATTAAATCTAATAGATATTAGATCTAAAATAGTGTAGGATAAAATTTTTAAATTATTCCACTCCAGATTTGATGAAATCTGGAAGATCCTACAAAGGAAAAAGATGATTTTTTCTTCAACTGGTATCAGAGCCAGGTTGATGGCTTAATTTTAGATCTAATTTAGATCTAATTTTAATTTTAATTTATCTGATATTAAAAGATTTTAGATATCACATTAGATATGATAGGATCTGAAATCAAAATATTTAAAATTAAATTTAAGAAGATCTAACATGCATGAGATGCATGACTAGACTAGGATTAGTTGAATCCATGAACAATCTTAAGTTTTATATTTTAATGAGATTAAAATATAAATTAAATCTAATTTATTTTCTATTTTTTTAATATTATAAGTATTATAATCAGATCAAAAAATAAAAAATAAAATTTTAATTTTTTCATAAAATTGATCTGTTGCATACCTAGACTAGTTGTAGAATTGTTCCAATAACTTATCTAGAATAGATTTAATTTTGAATAGTTCAATTTAAATCTTATTTTAGATATTACATATGATGTATCAGATCTAAAAGTATATTAATTAGATCAATTTTTGATACATGAGATATATGCAAAGCTTGTATAAGTTAGATCTTAAATTGTATATGTGATATGTAAATTTAGATCTAACTAGTTTTGTAGTTAAATTTATATTTCTGATTAAGATGTTCCTCATGGCTGTCTGATCATAAGAACGAAGTAGCATTTTAAGACCTCTCTTCCCATTCAATGGAGTGTTCTTATGACGTATAGGGGTGCTGCGTGTTCATCCTTAATCAGAAATCAAAACTTACTTTTCTGCAAAACCCTAGATCCTGAAATCTAGGATTTATTTTACATATTTTGTTTATGAACCCAAACTTAATTAATGAATTAAGTTTATGAAATCAATTTGATCTAAAATTAAAAATTTAGATCTAAGATATTTTCATAAAATTGGGTTCGGGCTTGGATAGCTCAATTTAGGTCTAGCGGTTGATCAAACCGAATCAAGAGTTGGTTAGGTGAGATCATGAAAGCTAATAATTGACCAGCCTAATAGGATTAAGTCTGGATCAAGGTCGAATCACATTTAGATGTGACTCGATCAAGTTAAGACCTAATTTGGCTCAGTGGTTAGAGTCTGGATTGTAGCTAACCCAATTGGTTCTGATTCGACAATTTGGTGTCTAAGGTAACTTGGGCAGATGCGACTGACTGATTTTTAATTGGGAGCTACTCGACTCGAATGCATTCTTGTCGAGTTAATGGCATATCCCTTCCATCGGTCTCACTTACCTGACCATATGTGTCGATCCAGTTCTGATTTGAGATGGCTAACAATTCGAGCTGACCCATGCCACTAGGTTAGTCATAATTGTTATGACTATGTCAAGTCAAATTTAATGAGACCTAAATCAAATCTCTCTAAGAAAATATTAAGTCTAGGTCTTCCACCATTGTGGATGTGCAGGTCATTCCCGGGATTGATTGTTCTCGACTGGTTACAATGGCTCAGTTGCACTGGGAAGATGCAACCATGTCCATTAGGCATTGGATGCTACGAATTAGAGGATGGGTGGGCTCAATATTCTGGATATGGTGAGGGACCCAATCAGGAATCTAGTTCGTGCAAATGGTGGGTCTGACTTAACTAAATATTGGAGCAATATTCCGGACACGGTAAGCTTCATGAATTAGAGATCAAGTTTTGGGTGCACCATGATTAGAAAATCATTGGACAAGAGTTGTCCACTCATCGGTTGACCCATCACCAATAAATGTTAGGTGAGGTGATGAGCCAGTTGGTGAGACCGCACCACCCACTAGAAATCACTGATCACGGAGATTTTCATATCTCTACCAAAGGAGTGTAGGGATCTAAAAAAATAGTGGAGCCTAATTTGTTTAAAAATGAAACCCTTAAATAAATTGGTTAAGTCTGATTACAAAATCTAACTAGAAACTTTCGACTCTCTATAGGAAATATGTCTACCTCCAACCCCCTGACCAAAATACTAGACACCCACAGATTGACTGGACCCAATTTCAAAGACTGGTTGAGGAACTACAGAATTATTCTGGATTCAAAAAATTGACTCATATCTTGGACTAGGATCTACCTGCCATGCCAGCACGTCCGACTACTGAACAGAGAGCATCTCTGAAAAAGTGGATGGATGATGATAACAAAGCATGACTCATGTCTTGGACCAGGACCTACCTGCCATGCCAGCACGTCCGACTGCTGAACAGAGAGCGTCTCTGAAAAAGTGGACGGATGATGATAATAAAGCAAGGTACTACATGTTGGGTGCAATGTCTGATGACTTGCAGCGCTAGTATGAGAATATTTTGACTATCCGTCAAATGTTGGCTCACCTGCAAGAGTTGTTTGGTGAACAGAGTCACGCGGCCAAGTATCAAGTCTATCAAAGACTTTTTAAGGCCAAGATGCGTGATGGGCAGTCAGTCCAAGATCATTGTTTGACAATAATCAAGGACCTTGAGGAGCTTGAAAAACTCGGTATCATCTTAGACAAGGATTTTCAGATTGATGTGATCCTTCAGTCCTTGTCCGATGCATATGGTCAGTTCATCATGAACTTTCATATGCATAAGATGCAGTGTACCTTGGCCGAGTTAATGAACATGCTGGTTACGACTGAGCTTTCTATGAAGAATTCAAAAGGCTCAGTTCTTACTGTGAAGCGAATTTTTCCAAGAGAAAGTCTTTTGAAAAGAAAAAGAAGTCTGCAAAGAAGTAGAAGGTGGATAGCAAGAAGAAGAAGACAGAACCGAAGAAGAAGACTGTTGATAAGGAAAAATTATTCCACTGCCAATCAGACGGCCATTGAAAGCGAAACTGTCCTCAGTACCTGACCACCATAAAGAATAAGAAGGATGGTCCTTCTGGAGGTATGCTTATTTTAGAATCTAACCTTACAGTTTCTTCTGCATCCAGTTGGGTGCTTGACTCTGATTCTAGTGCTCATTTGTGCACTTCTATGTAGGGTCTTGAGGAGAGCAGGAGGCTAAGGGATGGGGAGATGATCCTACGCATCGGAAACAGAGCAAGAGTTGCTACTATGGTCGTGGAACCTATCCTCTGTGATTACCGTTAGGATTAGATTTAGTTTTAAGAGACTGTTATTATGTGCCTGCAGCAAGCAGGAATTTGATTTCTGTTTCATGTTTAGCACAAGAAGGCTATGTGATTAGCTTTCATAAGGACCATTGTAATATTTTTTATGAAAATAATAAAGTTACAAATAATTTTATCATTAACGGTCTCTGTCAATTACATGTTGATGTATCTGTATTTAATATCGAGCAAAATGTGAATGTCATAGGAATTAAAAGGCCTAGAGATAGTCTAAATAATAGGTATCTGTGGAACCTAAGGCTAGGTCATATAGCGGAAGACAGGATTAACAAATTGAAGAAATTCGGGCTATTGAGTCCGTTGACTTTCGAGTCATATCCAGTTTGTGAATCATGCCTTCAAGGCAAAATGACCAAGCTTCCTTTTGTGGGACATGGGGAAAGGGCCACAGACCTACTTACCCTAGTACATACGGATGTGTGCAGCCCATTTGATGTGCCAGCTAGAGGCAACTACGTCTACTTCATTACCTTTATCGATGATATGTCTAGGTACGGATATGTGTTTCTAATGAAACACAAGTCTGAAGCTTTTGAAACGTTCAAAGAATTCAGACATGAGGTAGAAAAATAAACAGGAAAGCCCATTAAGGTTCTTCGATCAGATCGAGAAGGTGAATATCTTAGTCAAAAGTTCCTAGACTATCTTAAGAACAATGGTATAGTCTCTCAATGGACTCCACCTGGAACGCCTCAACTCAATGGGATTTCAGAATGGAGAAATCGGACCCTATTAGATATGGTCTGTTCCATGATGAGCTTCACAGACCTCCTGAATTTCTTTGGAGACATTATCTCATGACAGCAATTTATGTATTGAATAGGGTTTCCTCTAAAATCGTTCCTACCATACCGTATGAGAATGGCATGGTAAGAAGCCAAGTCTGAATCATCTCAGAATTTGGGGTTGTCTGGCTCATATCAAGAGACATCAGACGGACAAGTTAGAGTTCAGGTCTTTTAGAGCTCGGTTCATAGGATATCCTAAAAAGTCATTAGGATACTATTTTTATATTCGAAAGATCACAATGTGATTGTGAGTCGAAATGCTATTTTTCTTGAAAAATAGTTTATTCAAGATGGTGGTATTAGAAGAATAATTAAGCTCAAGGAGAATATCTCCCAAGAACAACGAGCTAAAGAACCTAAGGAACCCAATCAATTAGAACCAGTCCTAGCACAACCTCTTCCACCTCGTAAATCGACTAGGATTTTCCATCCTCCTAAAAGATACTTAGGTACTATATAAGAGAATGTAGAGAAAATATTCCTCATGAAAAATAGAGCTCATGGTGATGATCCTAAGACCTATAACGAGGCGATATCAGATATCGACTCTGAGAAATGGTTAGAGGCAATGAGATCAAAAATTGACTTGATGCACTCAAACCAAGTCTGGACCTTGGTAGATCCATCTGAAGGTATTGTACCTATTGGATGTAAATAGATATTCAAGAAAAAGATAGGTGCAGATAGGAATGTGGAGACATTCAAGGCTAGGTTCGTAATGAAAGGTTATAGTCAGCGTGAAGGCATTGACTATTAGGATACCTTCTCGCCCGTAGCCATGCTAAAATCCATCCGTACATTGCTTGCTGTTGCAGCCTATTTCGATTATGAAATATGACAGATGGACATGAAAATGGCATTCTTAAATGGATATCTTGAGGAAGATATCTATATGGAACAGCCGCTTGGTTTCACATCCAGTGATGATGATCACAGGATCTGCAAGCTGCAAAGGTCCATTTATGGACTTAAGCAAGCATCTCGGAGTTGGAATACTCATTTCAATGATGTGATCAAAATGTTTGGTTTCATCAAGAACGAGGAGGAACCATGTGTGTTCAAAAAGGTCAGTGGGAGCACAGTTGTCTTCCTCGTATTGTACGTAGATGACATCCTCCTAATTGGGAATAAATTCTCATGTTGACCTCAGTCAAAGTATGGTTGTCTAAGGAGTTCTTTATAAAAGATCTAGGAGAGGCATCCTTTATATTGGGTATTAAGGTCTATAGAGATAGACCAAATAGGATGCTGGGACTTTCACAAAAGATGTACATAGAGGAGGTGCTAAAAAGGTTTAGCATGGAAAACTCCAAAAGAGGTTTAGTACCTTTTAGACATGGCATTCATCTCTCCAAGAAGATGTGCCCTAGCACACCTGAGAAGATTGAACACATGAGCAAGATCCCTTATGCTTCGGTAATAGGAAGCCTCATATATGCCATGCTATATACACGACCTGATATAGCCCATGCTGTGAGTATCACAAGCAGATATCAGTGAATCCAGACGAAAAGCACGGACTTCTGTGAAATGTATCCTTAAGTACTTGAGAAGGACTAAGGATATGTTTCTAGTCTTTGGAATGGAGAACCCCAGATTTAGGGATATACAGACTCAGATTTTATGTCTGATACAGACGAAAGTCGACATCTGGGAGTCTGTTCATTTGCAATAGTGGTGCAGTTAGCTAGAAGAGTTTCAAGCAGACGGTGATTGCTGATTCCACCATGGAGGCAGAGTATATTCTGCATCGGAAGCTGCGAAGGAGGTATTTTGGTACAAAAGTTTGCTGCGGAGCTTAGAGTGATGTCATCAGATGCCATCCCTCTTTACTGTGACAATAATGGTGCCATAGCCCTAGCTAAGGAGCCAAGGTCTCACCAGAAGTCCAAGCACATTGAGCGGCTATTCCATCTGATCCGTGATTACCTCAAAAAGTTATGTCGAGGTTAAGAGAGTCGACTCCACAGACAATGTGGCAGACCCACTGACAAAGTCATTGGGCCAGCAGAAGATCGAAGCCCACCTTGAGAAGATGGAACTTAGATATGTAGTCAATTGTAATTAGATCAAATGGAGTTTGTTAGATGTGTGTCCTAGATGTCAGACAAAGAGAGGTTGGCGCTAAAGAGTCCAATCTTATCAAGACTCTCCAACCTTATCCATTTGGGGCGCCCACTTAATCCAATTGGGCTCGCACCATAATCTGATTATGGTGCCTAATTTGATGTGGTTTGGCTCCACAAAAATCTCCAATAAGCTCTTGCCAAGTGGCCTTCAATTTAAGAACCATATGTCAACTTTTGACAAATGTCCTAAAATGAAATTGGCAGGTGATAAGAATTAGCAGGTGCTTGTCTTAAATTTATTTCATGAATTAAGACAAACCTTTTCTGAGCTGGACAAGCTTTATTTAGACTGAGAGAAACCTTCCCAAGGTTCTCTGGATGAGTCAAATCACATTTGGCTCAGTAGAGACAGAAAAGATTACACAAGAAAAAAGTTAAGCTCAATCGTGTGCTAGCATGATTTCTTTGAACCTACTTGAATCTTATCCAAATCAATTGGGTTAGCCCAATTGATGACATCCAGACCCTAACCCTTGTTTGTGTGATCCAGTTAGGTTCAATTCCGTATAGTAATGAGACATGTCGTGATCTCATCATCGACATCATCGAAACTCCTTTCGATAGACCAGAACTCTTCTGATTCAGACAATTAGAATGATCGATCATCAATATCATTCTAATTGCTCCCAAAATCCACCAGTGACACCTAGCAGTATGTGTGGCAACCCATCAGAACTGAAGACGAACCTCTCGGTGCAGCTACCTGTGTGATTGAGTTCCTCTATCATGAGTCCCGACTGAATTAGGATTAAGGTGAACTTGTCAAACCCAACATCAATCATATGAATCAATCGATCGATCTGAGTCCGATGTGAAACCCCAATGGAAAACTCTTTTTCATTATTTCACTCTGCCATGACCATGGGCTTAAGGACTCGATCTTTCGATCATCATAGGACTACTCCTCTCATCTACCGAGGTTGATAGATCCCATCTTGGTGCAACTAGTTTCTACAATGAATATGCTACAGCCAACATACACCTCAGGGTTCGAATGGCTAGAAAATCGAGTTATGGTATAGTCAAACTATAACACACTCAAGGTGAACTGTCGATGCACCTTAGGTCAAAGAACTAGACATACAACTGCAGCATCGAGCTAGTCATCGACGAGAAGGTAGACTTTCTTATGACTGCTCGAGGTGATCACGCTCAGTACTCTCATTCTCAACGAATACCTGTACTCTTGCTCCGAGTCTCCACACCATAGACTCAAGACACATCTATCCTAAGGAAGCGATCGTACACCAACCTTCCAGATTGACCACCATCCTCGTGATGATCCTATGGTCAGGAGCTGTTTATGAGTTAGTTATGTAAATTCATGCCTTAAATTTTCAACTCTTAAAAATATGAATTGACATTCCTATTAACTCAAAGGATGTATCACAGACACAATGTACACAATGTGATAGAAGAATAACCCATTTATTGATTTATAGTCAAAATTATAAATTTGCCCTTAATTTGTACAGGAATGTGTCAGCCAATCTGGCATCTAGGGCACACATCTAACACAAGGGTCACCGATAGTGGTGCTAGAGGAAGGAGGGTGGTGTCAGGGCACGACACAGGGCCAAAGGGGCAGGGCAAAGGTGGCTGGGATTGAGGGAGGCAGGGTGCGGGGCCAAAAGGGGCCAGCAGCAGGGCTGAAGGAAGAGGGAGATGGGGCCGGGGAAGGCTGGGGTCGAGGGAGGCAGGGCCAGGGGAAGAGGGAGGCGAGGTCGGGGCAGGGCCGGAGAAGATGGAGGCGGGGTCGGGAGAAGAGGGAGGTGGGGTCGGGGAAGGGGAAGGTGGGGCCACAGAAGGCTGGAGCCAAGGGAGGTGGGGTCGAGGGAAGAGGGAGGCGGGTTTGGAGAAGGCCGGAGCGAGGGAGGTGTGGCCAAGGGAAGAGGGAGTCGGGGCTGGGGCAAGAGGGAGGCAGGGCACAGGACCGAGGGAGATCAGGGAAAAGGGAGCCAGTGGTGGCACTAGAGGGAGGGGGTGACGGCTGGGCAGGCCGGCGGCGAAGAGGGTAGGGCTCGGATAGAGAGGAGAGAGAAAGGAGAAAAACTAAAATGCCGATAAGAAATGAAGAAAAGGGGGTGGAGAACAGGAAAAAAGACTTAACCTATGGCAGCAGTTTTAAAACTCACTACTATATGCATGCATAACCACTACCATACATGATCTATGGTAGCGGTTATGCATAACTACTGCAATTGGAACATATGGCAGCGGTTATGAATAACCACTGCCATAGGTAGAATATAAATTTCATATTTTTTTGAATATAGTATAATTTTAAAATTTAAAGTCCATCTTCACCATTCATTATCTAAGTAATTATCATTAGAATGTCGTTACAAAAGATCACCTTGATCTGATAGCCCTAACTATGTCAATCAATAAAATTTGATTGCAATGGCCACGAATGACTATGTGACGATCTGATAGATAGAGATCACTGATGGATCTAAAAACTTGTAACAATGATCTTGATGATATTTGTAGCATACTATCAAAATTTTACTTCAATCGGATATCATTATCATGGTCAATTTAGCACGAAATGATTTTGATCGTTAAATAAAAAATGAGTGATCAAAAGGTCAAACGACATCCGATTATCAGATAATTTTTTAGATAAATGATATTTACTATTATTTTAATCATTTGTATGGTGATGATTGTAAAATTCAAACCGCGTGTATATGAACGATCCAAAATTATATCTCTTGATACTCATTCTTAAAATCTTTAAGTAATTATGCTTGTGCTTTTGTAAGATCTACTTAATATCGATGATTTATATAGACACGATTTGGATTTTGTCATCACCACTATATAAATAATTAAATAGTAGCAAAGATTATTTATCTAAAAAATCATCTTATAATGGGATGCCGTTTAACCTTTTTATCACTTATTTTTCATTTAACGGCCGAAATCATCCTGTGCTAAATTGATCATGATAATGATATTCTATTGAAGTTAAGTTTTGATAGTGTGCTATAAACATCATCGAGATCATCGTTGTAAATTTTTGAATTCATCAGTGGTCTCTATCTATCAGATCATCATGTGACCATTCGTGATTGTCAAAATCGAATTTTATTGATCGACATAGCTTGGACTATCAGATCGAGATGATTTTTTTGACCACACTTTAATGATAATTATTTAGATAATGAACGATGAAGATGAAATTTAAATTTTAAAATTATATCATATTCAAAAAAAATAAAAAAAAATTATATTCAGTCTATATAGCGGCAGTTGTACTAAATTATAGCTATAATCAATTATAGCAGCGGTTATTATTAATCGCTATCATAAATTTGACCTATCGCAGTGGTTATACCTAACCACTGTCATAGATCAAAGATATGGCAGTAGTTACTGTGACCACTGCCATATGTCGAATCTATAGAAGCAATTACACATAATCGCTGCTATAGGTCGAATCTATGGCAGCGATTATTTATAGCCACTACTATATCTCCAACCTATAACCGCGGTTAGTCAATTACTGCAATATCTAGAACCTATTGCAGTGGTTATTTTGTAACCGCTGCAATAGGTATGGACTATGGCCGCGGTTACTTTTAACCACTGCCATAGATCACCTATGGTAGTGAACATATGGCAGCGGTTATGAATAACCATGGCTATACTTACTATGGCAGTGGTTTTTGAGCTATTGCCATGGTAAGTGTTGCCATAGGCCTATTCTATAGTATGCTACCTTGGGCAGTATGCAAATCAGAGAGAGATGAAGAATTTAGAGAGAAAAGCTTTGTATTGGTTTCTTCTCACAATATGTTACAATATATGGTTTATATACCCTAGGATTTACACACAAACCCTAATAAATCTCAACTGAATATTTTTTTTGGCTAAACCCAATTATATGAAAGCACTCATCCGAGCCCACGTACACCCATATCTCACATGCTCTCACCTTTGGACTTAATCTCAGTCCAAATTTTGAGTTAGCCACCTTAAGACCTAACAAATTAGGTCTTAAGATCTTAGGATCAAAATCCGATCCCAAACGAAATCAGAAATTCCACTGTTCTCTGCCTGTGCAGCTGAGTCAGCTTAATCTTAGACTAAGTTGACTAACCTGACACTTAGTTGACTCAGTCTGGAACTGAGCTGGCTAACCTACGTACCGTATCAATTTTTTTGAGAGCCTATTTTTTCTCTCAGATTGGATCGACCCAATCTAACACTGAGTCGATCTAGTGCCTTAAAATTTGCTTTCTACTACAGTCTTCAGCTCTTTCTTGGTTTCTCACTCCATCTTATGTTTTCAGGTATCCAGAGCCCTAACCAAGCTCTTGAAGACCTTATCGTCTCAACCTCGAGCTTGTGGATGCTATGTACCACCTCCACCCTAAGACCACTCTCATCCTAGCTTATCACCGTGCCTGTCATAGTGAATTTGAAGCCTATCGATCGGCTCCACCTGTGGTCACTTCCAAGCTATGGGGCACCACAAAAATCTTAAAATCTCCACCTTGGTTTCCTCAAAACCTGGACGATCTCCACTCTTCACCAAGCTCTAATCCTCTGCACGACCTAACCAATGAGGAGTAAAGCCAGCTGTGCAGACCTCCTCACTACTGCAGTATATCTCAGCCCTAGAGCTGTTCGAAAGACCGCCACCACCTCCCTAATGGCTAAAGATCTCATCGTGCATTCGAACACCTCTCCTGTAGATCCTGTCATCAGCGGCTATGTCCATCATTGATCTAGTAATTACTCCTGCTGCTGCCTCCGCGACTCCTTGTATCACACCACTAGCTACTCCACCTACTACTCCCAACCATCGTAGCTCCAGTGACTCTGCTCGTCACTGCTCTACTGGCTCTAGTCACCACTAGCCCATCGGCTTTGACCGCCACTGCTCCTGTGACTCTATCTGCCATAATATCGAAAAATCCTAGAGTGACCACAACTCCACTCCCCTGCCTCCGACCCACCTATGGTCCGTACTGGTGGGTCTCCTCATAGATCTTCGAATCCTCTCCATATTTTATCATCGTCGTAGCATCTATCCTCAATGCATACGTCTCTAGGCCCTCTCCTAGTGCCCGTTCACTGCTGCTCGAGCGTCTAGGAAACTCTACCTCCCTCTATACCTCCATGCCTAGAGTTCGTGCCATGGCCATGGACTTCATCATCCCCATAAGGGAACCTCTCTCCGATGCTCGTCCTTCTCACATGTGGATGCACTTATCCTCATAGCTCCACCTCCCTATGTTCGACGACCCCGTAATAGGCAACTTCGATAAACACATCATCAACTGTCCAATCTGCATATGTAAAACTTGATTAGCCACTATTTTTAAAAAAGTTTCCTACAAGTGCTTTACCTAATTAAAGTCTCTTTCATAGTTACTCCTTTTTATTTCTTTGAACCAAAACAACAATGTAAAGATACTGATTGTTCCATGTGGATTCTACATCTATCAAGATTCAAACTATACAAATAGAGGGACTTGAAAGATTTGATGGGCTTAACTCTAAGAGATGAACAATGACGAATTAGTATCAACTCACTATTACTAGAGTTGCATATTTGTTGACTGTGCCATATCCACAAGAGGATGAAACAATGGAAAGTGTATAGAATAACAAAAGAAGTGGATGGAAGATAACTACATGTAATGGTACACTCTTTTCAATGCCATGACTAAACATCTGTTTGATATCTTTCACATGTATGATATAGCTTTAGAGTTGTGGAATGCTCTCCAACATAAGCATATCAATGAGGATGTTGGAAATCATTCTTTCTTGATTAACAAGTACATTGATTTTAAAATGGATGATTTAGAACTAGTTATTGAGAAAATAGATGCTTTGAAGAACATTGCTAGTGAGTGTACTAATGCTGGGGAACCATTTTTTGAGATTTTTCAAGTTTCTATTTTTATTTAGTAAATTCTACCTCCATGAGAGGACCACCAAAGATATTTAAAATATTAGACAAGAGATTAACCTAATAACCCAAAAAAGAATGAAATATTCATAATCTTAAAGTTCTAATATCCTCCTGGTCCTCTGAGCCTAAAATCAAGTTTCATAATATAAATTTTTTTTTTCTAATTTTAAGAGAAAGTAGGAGGCTTTCAAGAAATAAGGAAACATGAAAAGCAAAGATCCTTGTTATATTTGGAGAAAGATGGGACACCTTGCAAAAGCGCATTGCTTTCATAAAGGAAAAATGAATGATAAAGCAAACACGATGGGAGCCAATGAGGAAATAGTTGCTATGCTTATTGAAATCTCATAGTCAATATGGATGAAGAATGGTGGGTTGATTCGGGCAAATTACCATGTGACTCCTCACTAATGCATGTTTAAGATTTATGAGATTCTTGATAATGAGATGACTATGCACATGGCCAACTCTTCTTGTGTTGCCATTAGTAAATGAACAATTTAACTTTTCTTTCACTAGAAAAATCTTCATACTATATTTACCACATTTCTCAAATTAGAGAGAGTCTTGTTTCTATTAAAAAACTTGATGATCATGATTTTAAAGCCGTATTTGATTCCCAAAAGATGATCATCCTGAAAGTATCATTTTTTTGAAAAAGGATATACCAAGGATAAGATATACTTGTTTAGGTTAAGCAAAGATGCGACTACTTTTTACTTATATTGTTGCATATTTGGCATCATAGGTTAAGACCTACCGATAGTAAAACTATGGATAAAAGTGATTTTGTATAAAAAAAAGTTCCTAAAACTAATTTCAAATTAACTATAAGTAATTGTCAATGTTGTACACAAGCAAAAACTACTAGGATTCCTTTCAAAATAATAGAAAGAGTAACTTCATTGCTAGAATTAATTTAGATAGACATACATGATAATAAGGACCAATTAACTAGATGAGGAAAGTGATATTATATAATATTTATTAATAATTATTCCAAATTTACTTATGTGTATGTAGTAGGAACTAAAGATAAGGCATTTGAGAAATTAAATCTTAAAGGAAGAAGTAGAAAATCAACTTGGCTAGAAGATCAAAATAATAAAGTCAAATAATGGTGGAGAATATAACTCAAGTGATCATCAAAACAATTCATAAATATCATAGAATTATTTGAGAAGAAACAGCCCCTAACTACTATCCTTAAAATGTGGTGGTAGAGAGAAAAAAAAGGAAGCTTGCTTGAAATGGTTAAGAGATATGATAATATATTCTTACCCATGCGATTTTGGAATGAAGCATTATATCTATATGTTATATAAGTAACAGAGACTTCTCCATGAACACCAAAACAAAACTCTATATAAATGATGGAAAAATAAGAAATTCTGAATTATTTTAAAATATCAGGATGTATTGTTTATATATTAGATACTACAAATAAGAAAGCTAAGTTAGAGAGTAAAGCTATAAAATCTATATTTATTGATTACTCTATCCACAGTAAGGCATTTAGATTTTTAAATTTAAAGATTAATATTATTTTTGAGGCTATACACAGTATATATTTTGAATATTTGACTATTAAGAATGTTTTTTTTTTGGTAAGAAGCAGCTAATCATCTTATTAAAGTAAAGGAAAGAGAGTCTAACATAAGCTTACAAATGGTTCCCAAGGTTGAGAAAACATTCTGTAGATGCTAAGGACATCACAATTACATAAGAGATAAAAGGAAAGGGAGAATACAACACATATAGTCCAGCGATCGTCCTTGAGAACTTGATCATCAATTACAGATTACCACTAGCAAAATAGCGAATTCTTCGACTACAGGTAACATCAATAGTGCTGCCAAAAATAAATAAAAAAATATGTAACACCTGAGCTATGCCAATGAGGATGCTGACATGCAAACTAAAGCCAAACACTGTATCTTATAACTGAGAGCATTGCAAAGGAACACTGAGAAATATATGCCCTTTGTGATAGTAAACACTAGAGCACACAAAACCAAAAAAAGGAGTAAATCATGCATGACCCATTCCCCTATAAAGTCATGAGGCCGATTGTCTTGCATGCACCAATATTTGATTACAAAGCCATTGCCACTTAGTCTCCTCACCCTCACCTATATAGATTTAGTAAGTATTGAACATAATATCACCAGTCAACAAGAGATCTAGTCTTCAAAAGGAAATATATGTTTCATCAGCCGGAAAATTCTGCTATATACATTTAAGCATTGAAGGAGCTAACGCTCCATGACTCCAACTATAAGCAAACTCTGAACTTGACTACTCAATAGAGTATAACATATGGAGCTGCGAGTGAAGTGAGCCATGGTACAATGTAACAGATGGTGAATATTGAAATATAGTACTTGATGCATAACGAGCCACTGTAGTACCAGGTGTGCCAGTATGAACAAGCAATGCTACACTACATAAAGGGACAGAGATGCACAAAAGAACTGATAGAGATAAAGACATTATGATGATTGGAAAGAATTAGTAGAGTATTAAGATATTTGAAGTATAATGCATTATGGATTGCATCATAAATGTACTTCTCTTATTTTTTAGAATGCTATAGTGATACTAATCTTTGGTTAAAATTAATTCTAGATAAACTAGTAATTGATTTTTCAGATGCTATTATTGGTGGTGCTACTGTTGCTTGGTCATCTAAAAAATAATCTTTAGTTATATTATCATCAATGGAATTTGAATATATATTACTATATCTCAAGCTAATAATATTATAGCTGAATTTTTTAGGTGCATTCCTTTCATTGAAATTTATAAAGGTCTTATTACCATGTATTGTGAAAATCAAACTACTATATACAATACTAAAAGTAAGAGAATAACTAGTAATGGTAAGCATATTGCTATAAGATACAATCACATTAGAAGGCTTGTAAAGATAAGTAAGGTAGTACTTGAAAACTTACTTATTGTGCAAATACTGGTTGACCCCCTGACAAAGCCTTAAATTTAGTTAAGTTACTATACATAAAATATCAACATGGAGGTTGCATTTCTAGTGCATTCTTATCTTTGGAATAGTGAGTATATGAAACTATATAAAGTTTTATATCTATATGAATACATTGTCTTATCTACAACAAAAGAGGTTAGACAATGTTCTTAACAATATTCATAGCTTATGTGGGGGTGAATAGTCAGGCGTGGACACCCTTAATTAGTTTTGCCTTGCAGGTATGGATGTTAGAGCTACTTCCAAGGGGTTAGTGATCAGATCATTGTAGACTTGCTAAACCAAGATAAAGCACATGGCTTGTAATGCATTGCCTCGGTAATAAGAACCCAATGTATAGTATGAACATTAATCTATATATTTTGATGAATTAAGATAAAGATTTAATCCTTTTAGGTTTCAAGATTTATAATTTTTTTTTAAACCTTATGTTCAAGGATAGTACATGAATGGCCTGCACTATACTAAACCCAAAGTTAATTTGTTTTCTCTCTTTCTTATAATAGTATTATTATTATTAGAAAATAAGTAAGGGATTGCTGTATGATATTTTCCAATAATATTAGTTTTTAAGAAAAGATAAAACTCTTAAATAGTTACTTCTAATAAGAAGTCAATTGTTTGCTATTTTAAAAACTTCATTAGCCATTAGAAAACTATACAACATTAAATAAATAAATAAATAGAGTTGCATCATTTCTAAAAAGATACACATGACTTGGGATGGTTGCATCATTCATGTATGAAATTTTTGAACACTTATAAATCTATCAAAGCATGAGAAATAAAGAATAGCTTTCTTTCTTCTTCTAACTTCCTAGTTTTATAACTTTTTTCTACATTTCATCTTTTTATGTGGCAGTTCTTGATTAAAGATGGCTAAGAAGTGTATTCCTATATCACCTTTGAGTTGGGCATTATATTGTATCTTGGGGATGGGGTTTCCAAAAGTCCTTGTATAATTGTAAGAGGAGAAATCACTACCTTCAGAAAATCTTTATGGAAGTGCCTTACCCATCTGAATTCTCTTCCATCATTCTATTTCTATGAACCAGAACAACACTAATATATCCAAAGATATAGAAATATAAGCATTAAAATTTTTTTGGTGAGCCATATCTAATGGAAGCATGAACACAACATATTCAGAAGGTTCCAATATAATCAGCT
Source organism: Elaeis guineensis (assembly GCF_000442705.2). Classification (NCBI taxonomy): domain Eukaryota; kingdom Viridiplantae; phylum Streptophyta; class Magnoliopsida; order Arecales; family Arecaceae; genus Elaeis; species Elaeis guineensis. The sequence continues at coordinate 15,871,617 of NC_026003.2, read as the reverse complement.
GCTTGATCTCATGGTCAGGAATGCAATCACTTAGCTCCCTCTTACCATAAAGCAAGAGCTTTGTCTCCCATTTCACAAAGATAAGCCCTCATCATCTTAAGTTACTAACATAAGGAAAATTATATTATCCTAAAAGATAAAGGTAATGTCAGACTTAATCTACCCACAAAATTGGGTCCATCCTCCTGTGAAATAGAATTGGATTAGGTTGGGACAGCCTATTATGGGCACCGTGGTTCAGGTTTAAGACCAATTGTCCAACATAAGGTATTCTACCTAAGGCCATAACCTTCTTGGCATCAATCATCATTGTGTTTTCCCACAGATGCTTCACCTTTTGTTTTCCATCAGCTGCTTCAAAGCCTCCGACATAGAGAACCAAACTAGCCAGCCGATTGACCGGAAAATATATGGAACACCCAGGCAATGTTTTCTTTCAAGACTACCATTCCTTTCCCTCCACTCTTCTTCTTTTATTTGCTAATCTTTGTACTTATATTCTAGTTGTTGAGATTATCCTCCCTTTCGACTAAATAAAGATCATTGGTAATCATGTCATTTAGTGGATGCCATGTCTTAAACCTTTGCAAGGAAAACCAACACTAAAATTCTCTGCTACCAACCGAGTAAACAGACACTAACTCCACCTCCGCCAACAAATGATGCTGCTGTTGATGATGATCATGATGACAAGCTGTGATAATCCCTAATATTGTCCCAAACAACGCTACACAAAATTTAAAAGTTAAAAACCATGAAATAAATTTGTAAACAGCGCTAACGGCTAAATAAGTTTCTTTTGCCCCAACCCGGCACTAAGGTGATTTTTTGTTTTTCAATGCAGTGTGATTCTTTGGGCCCATTTCTCCAATGCGGCTCTCCGAAAGGCGGAATCTTACTACGGATCTGACGGCTATTCTGGTAATTACGCTCGAAGAATGGGACCCTTCCACCAAAGCCCAACGGGCGGCCGATTTCAAAAAAATTCGACCGTTAGACGCTTCCTCTCTTCATCGGTCATCCCTTTCCAATTTTGAGGCCCTCCCAGAAACGTAGCCATAAAAACCCACGGAAAAGACAGAAGTGGTCGTCCGAGGACACCCACCCGTAGAAAAGACGCAGAAGGGATTATCCACACGCACACAGAGAGATAAAGGTAATCGTCCACCTAACTCCGGAAAAAATCATGTCGTAAGTTGGACCATAAAGATTATTGTGGAAAGGGGTAAAGCCATTGATCTCCTAATTTTCGTTTCCTTGTGAATGATTTTGCTGTGCTTGTGATGAATTACCAGATGTCTCCCATGGATCGGAGGCCTGCGCTGGCGGTGTCGCCACGGCGTCTCCGTTCCGGCCGGGCTCTGCACACCACTCCCTCTGTCCAAACCCCACCATGTATGAGATAGATCAATTTCAATCTCTCTCCCTTCCAGTTAACAATTTTTTCCATTTATGTTAATATTTGTGAGTTTCTCCATGGTGCAGCCACTTCTAAAAAAACCGAGTTCTCCGGTCGCCCCTCCTCCGTGAAATCACTGATCCAGCCTGTCTATCAGATGATCTCGTCAGAGTTGGTGGCACTGGCGGAAAGGGCCAAGGAAGAGTTTGGATCCCATGATCATGTGGGCACCACTCTTACTTCCTCCATTACTTGCAGCAATAGTCCTATGTTTGAAAGAGGGAGATATTATGAAGTTTACTCAGCTCGAAGGAACGAGAGGCTTAAGAGGAAGAAGGAGATTGCCGATCAGTCGATTTCTCAAGACCCCGGTATCGCCATTGAACTGGCAAAGAGGAGGAACTCGAAGAAGGTTGATGGCATGCGGAAATCTGTGCCAGCCAACTTCTCATTGAGTCGTGTGAATAGCTTGAGATCCTCAGTGAGGAGCAGCAAGGAGATGAAGAAGCCCTCTGCCTTGACATATTCTGAAAAGTCTGCTGCTACCGGGAAGAGGATTGGAACTTGGTTCGCCCAAAAGGTGTGAATTAGCAACATATAGGGTCTGTTTGTCCTCCTCGGTCTATTGGGTTATGATCCTTAGCTGCGGCAAACTAGCTTGTGCTTGTATTTCTTTCTGTTTCGCTCATAGATATTGCTGAAATTTAATGATGAGATATGATTTTGTTGATTTGAGATTGTTTTTTCTTTTTTTTCCTTCTTTTTCTTTTTCCTCGACTTTGAAGAAAGAAGGAACTTAACCATTTTAGATATTTCTTGTTTCTCATGAAAATGTATTTCATCATTGAAGTGTGTTATGTTGGTCTATTCACAACAAAGAAGAAAATAAGTTCTGTTTTTCCTCGTTGGATTCTTGAGTTTATGATCTCTTGTTGCAAGAATGAGCTTTCTTGTCCTGTTTCTAATTTTCCTTTATTCATAGATATTGCTGTATGATACTGGGCTTTGTCTTTTTTTGTCTGCCAACTGTTAAATTTTTGTTCTCAGTTTAAAGAAAGAGGGAACTGCTGTCATTTAAATTTTTACATGCTTGTCTTGGAATTATATTTGAGTTATTGAAATTTGTTATGTTGTTTTAATTGTACGTGCCTAAATCTTTGTGGTGAAGGAAGTTAGCCTCAAATATGCTATCCCAAATTACTAGTGTGTTCATGGTTTCTAGCGCGTTTCCGATGTCACAAGGATTAGCCGCAATAAAAAACAAATTATACATAAGGACTGAGGCCAATGCTGTGCACGGCCTGCATGGCCTTGGCCAGCCCTTTCTTGTTTCTTCTTATATAAAATGATTAGAAAACAAACAAAGCATTAATGTCTAGAGATGTTTGTTGGTTCAGGAAAATATGACATGTGAGCATCACCAGCCTAGACTATTGGTTACCTTTCGGGGTTCTCTGCTTCATTACATATTAACATTAATTTTATCTCGCAAGGTTATTAGATCCTAACTTTTCACTCATTATGGGGTACTGTGGTAAATTACTCTCAAATAAGTCTATTCATTAATCTTTTTCCAAACCGATATCAACAACGTTGCTTGGTAGAAACTAGAAAAGTAGCCCGGTTGGAGCAGTCATGCCATGAAGCGACAGTGGCCGGAACCCATGGTGCACGGGAGAGAAGTGACTCAGATAATTCTGAGGCACAGTCGGTGGCGTAATATAACCAGTGAGTTTTGGAAGTTTTGTGAGCCTGAACCCATCTATTTGAGATGGCTTGGAAATAATAACTGAAAATAAAAGATGCAGCATAGCAAGTTTCCTGTTGCAATGCAGATGTCTGAAAGAAAATTTAATGTTTCTATAATGTTCGAATTCTCCATTAGTTGCAGGTAGGGGTACCAAAAATTGATTCAATGTGAAAACTAATTTGAAGCCACGCGGTAGATCAGGTTTGGTCAAGAGATTTTCTGAGTAATTGCAGTAATAACTAGTAAGGACCATCGCATTGATGTATATATTGTAACCGTTCCTGTTTTGCAAGACTACGTCTAATTGTAAGTATACTTATTTTTATAGGATAATTTACTTTTGCTTTTTCTCTTTTTTACCTGAAAATTGTGTTTATATTTGTCAACATATGAATACAAATAAATCATGTAGAATACTAGGATAGACTTATACTAAAATTGGAGGTTCATTGTCGTTTGTCTATGGGGAATGATGGACTGTGATGAATTAAAAGAAAGTAATTTTTTGGAGATCAAGATGCCCTATCTCTGCATGTTCAGAAAAGCCTGCTGCTTCTGAGAAGAGAATTGGGATATGGCTTGTCCGAAACATGTGAATAAAAAGGAAATAGGGTCTGGTCCTTCCCCTATTTGGAATGGTTTATGATCTCTTGTTCGAGCAAAATAGTTTTGCACCCTTCGTTTATTTGTCCTACATTCATAGATGATGCTCTGTGATACTGACAGATGATATGCTGATCTTAGATTTTTCACTGTGTCAAAGAAAAGAAAGAGGGACCGATCTTTTCAAAAATTTCTTAGTTGTCATGAAACTATATTTAGTCTACTGAAGTTTGTTCTATTGTCATATTCGCAAAATAGATAAACTAGGTTCTGGCTCCTCTCTCTGTGCTTTTGGGCTTGTCATCTCTTGTTGCAAGGAGTTAGCTTTCCTTTGGCTGTCCTTTATTTAGAGAGATCTTCACATGGTACTAAATTCCATCTGTGTTGATCTAACAATTACTAGTTTTTTTTTGTTTTTCCCAATTTATAGAAAGAAGGAATTCTGGCCATTGAAAATGCTATGGTTTTCATGGAATTAGATTGAAGCTATTGAAATTTGTTTCCATGGTTTCATTTGCATACATTCCAAAATCATAAGGGTTGATGCTGTTAGCTTGATAAGACATCCCTCCTCCTCCAATGTGTTCATAAAACATGGAATAACCTCATTTAAAAAGTAAGATTAATATAATAGTGAGGATTGATGTTGATGCGCTGGTGCCCTTTGCCCTTGTCAGAAAAAAACAGAATATGAGCATTATTGTGCAAAGTGTCTATTGGTACAGAGAATGAACCATCATCACACCAATCCTCACTACCGGGTCATGACTCGGTTTTGGGAGCTGATGATGTCCCTAATAAGCTCATTAGGAGCCATTATAGCTTTTGATGTTTCTGGCCCTGCATGATAAGAATGTAACTTTGCGTCAATTTTTGTCATTTCTATCACAAAATAAAGAGAAAGATATATAGGATATAGTTCAGGTTTCTCTGCTTGGGTCCTTACAAAAATAATCTTCTAAAGCAGACTACCTGAACCTAATTCTTTGTACATTAGGGCATTATTGTGACAAATTAAGGTTTCAGAATAGGTCTATCAGAAATTTCCTTCATTGTCTGAACTGATTGCCAGCAATTATACATGGCCATAAGGAGCAGTAACGGGTGAAAAGCTGCTCGGTTGATTGGCAGTAAAGTGGCAATGTCAGGCCGGTTACTAGAGTTGAGACCATTCCAATGAGGCCGGGAAGTGGTCATTGGCTTATACTTTTGTGGCACAGTCAGTGGCATGCCACAAACAGTGAAAGTAGGAAGTCTAAACCATCAATGAAAGACTAGTACTTAAAAGAATGGATGATTCAGAAATTTGATGCACCATAGAAGTTTCCTGCTTCAATGCAGAGGTCTGAAAGAATTTTTTTGTTTCCATGGGGGGCTGCAAACTCTCCATTAGCGATGACAAAAATTGATAGGGCTTGGTTTTAAGTTGAGGGTTCTTCGGTCGGTGCTGGATATGGGTCCAATTTTCTTAATGTGGTTGTCAAACAAGTTGAGAACTGAATCATGCTGTTGTACCTGCATGCCTATTACAGCATCTATAAGCTAAGAGGAACGACTGTTTATGTGTGTTTTTTATGTATGCATATATCCATGTCATAGCTAGCTTCTAGCTAGGGCCTTCATTCTCTTAAAACAAGTTAGAACCTCGCTCCTCACTCTCTTTGTAAAAGGAGAAAAAAGGTATATACTTAAGGGTCATTGTAATTACGTTTATTAGTGTAAGATATTTTATTTTTTCTTATTGGAGATCTGTCACAAATTTGCTAATATCTGGAAATAAGTTAGTCGGAATATATGCTCTTAACCTTGGGAAAGCCATTAAATTATCAGTCACATTATATGTTCTTAACCCCAAAGTACAAGAAGCAACATGACACCACTTCAAAAAGGTATAAGAAGCAAGAAACTCCTTAAATTGCACGAACCAATCAGAATTGTATGCTTCACCAGACTCATTTTTTTCTCTTAAGTACCATAGTATTGCTTTGGTCTTTTAATTGTTATATAGAATCCAAGTGGATTTAATATTTCATAAAATAATTTGAATATTTTAAGTTATCACTTTTATATTAATTTGGTTAAATTGTTTCGATATCTATATTATGATTAAATCAAACCTTAAGTTATTGATGTTTTCTTTCTAGATAAGTTTAAATTATTTAATAATTTTAATATGTTTCCATGGTTTTAAACGATTTTAAAATATTTTTCATTCAGTCTTTCTTGTTTGGCAGTATTTGAACCTGCTGTTAGATCCACACAAGACATAGATCTCCATTGTTGCCATTGAATCCTAAGTGCCCTTTTAGATTATTTCTATGATATTTATTAATGTACAAAACTGCTAAGGATCTTTGGGATGTTCTAAAGTAGGAATATGGACTTCAGGATGCCAATCTCGTTCAATTTGCTATTTCCAAACTCCGTAGGTACTCCATAGAGGACAATAAACTAGTTAATGATCAAATTCATGAGTTCCAAGAACTTTCTTAGAAAAACCAAAAAATTTGGATCCTACTTCTCAGAAGACTTCAAGATCTCAACCTTAATTGATTCTCTTCCCCCCTCTTGGGCAAACTATTTGAGAGAGACTCATAGGCAAGGTGGCTTCATCTTGAATGGAGTTAATTAACTCCATAGGATAGAATAACTACACTAGCTCAAAATCAAGCAAAAATTTGAAAATGGCCTGAAGGTAACCCCCAAAGAAAATTAATCTAAACCCTCTGGCTCAAATCCTTCCCACTACTTCTTGCCTGGAGGCAAGAACATTAAAAAGAAGAACCCTCTTTCCAAATTTAGTAGCCAAAATCCTAAACCATAAATCTACCTCGAGCCAAAATCATCCAAATCTCAACCATGGTCCAAACCCACACCTAGGGATGGCAATAGATTGGGTCAGCCCGCACCTATACCCACTACGTAGTCAAAAACACCACACCAATATCTGTCTTGTGTATATCTCAGGTCAGTCGAGTCGGATCGATTCAGGTCAAGTACAGGTGCAAGTCAGATCGGATCGAGTTCGTAAGAAATTTATCATATAGACATTATGAAATAATTATAATTTGGAAAGAGGAATTTAAATTAAGATTATATTGGGTTGGATTTAGGGCAGGACATACTTTTACCCATATTTAATACGAACTTACTTCTGATATTTTTTCTAAAACCCATACCTGTTTTGAATTTTAATCGGGTCAAGTTGAGTCAAGTATTCGAGGGGTCAGATGAAATTGTCATCCCTACCCACACCAAAAGTAGAAGGATTTTGAGCAGTTCTCTTGTGTCTTACATCTTCAAGAAGATAAATCATCTCATGAGGAACTACTACCATAAAAAGACCCTAGGCCACTAAGAAACATCAAGATGCTTCTAAACCTTATGAACATGGTGAAAGTGATGATCAGCCCTCTTTTAGGTCTATCTCTTCAACACTCAAATTATCTTGCTATATCCTCTGATGATCCACAGCTGATTATGGGGCAAATGTTCATGTTTTTTCTGACAAGCCTTGGTTCTCCACCTTTTAAGACTCAAGTGGAGGAGGTCTTTGACAAAATCTGTTTTTCTTGGACCTGTTTGTTATTGCTTTTGTCTTTTATTTTTATTTTCAAAAATCCTAGAAGAAAATAAACTAGACTAAGCAACATGTATGATGAAAATAATTTTCTTTTTTTAAAACAATTTGTAAAATGTTCTGAAAGACTACCACCTTCCCAGTTGAATGAATATAAAAGCAAGGAATAAAAGTTTTGTCCAAATGTTGTCTTCACCAATATCAATCCTTAGCGACATTACGATAATTTGCAGAGAAATAAAAAAAGAGAAATAACAGCTATCCCAAAGATGCCATCAGTTTCTAAAATAACAGCCGAGATATAGACATATCTTGGCCCTCCCTATTTTGGCCATAGCTTTCATGCTGATTGATGTAACCAAAGAATTAAATATACACAACCTGTTGATATGGCCAATCTCAACATCTAGGAACCTTGACATATCATCGTATCAACACCATATCAAAATTCCTTGATATGGAAATGTCATAGATTTGATTTTATCGATTGTATCCTCTTTTACTATAAATGGATATAGAGGATTAATGAGATTTGTAAACTCTATACCTCTCTCTTTCTCTCTCTGCCCCCCAGGTGTCTATGGACGTACTTGTGCACCTATCGTTGTTTGTGTTCATGCCTACACCCATCTCCTAGTTAAGGAAATAACCTTTGCTATCAGCTTTCGTGACAACTTTTGGCTTTGGAAGCTTGAGGGGCAGTAAAATATAACTAAAATGGTTCTGTTAGTTTTCTATAAGGATTATTTCTATTGATCTCATGCAGCTCAGAGGTCATAGCGTCACATCCAATATCATATCACTACATTACATTTGATTGAAACAATAATTTGATAGATACATTATCAAAATACCATTTCATATTTTGATATTAAAGCAGAAGGCCTCCAAAGTCAGGAAACATTTCGCAAAGAACTGCATGTAAAAGCTTCAAGCGCTTGAAGATCTCCACCCATATTTTCAATTATTCTCCAATACAACATGACTTTGTAGACAATTTAAAAATTATAAAACTACTTTTATCAAAAAACTCTATAAATTATGCTATGTTTCTTTACATACTCTTATCTGACTCATCATAGAAAAATTAAATGCTTGAGAACCTCCATGAGTAGTGGCATTGTCAAGAGGCCTGAGAACCTCCATGACTCGCCCATCACAGCAAGATGTCCAGTCTTGCATAAGAAACTAAGAACGCTGAAGAACCATAATCAGTGAAGTGGTCTCAAATCTAAAAAATCTACTATTCCTCTCCTTCCATAGACACCAACTGATTATTGCAAACAAGCAATCCAAGATCATTCGTTGATTGCTATCATGTATGCCACTTCTCCATACTATCCACAGTTCATCTAGAGAAGACAGCAATGGGGGCATAGGAATTTATCAGTTACTAGTTGCCAAACTATACCAAAAAACTCATAGAGGATGATGTGGTCCACTGTTTCTTCTTCCACTCCACAAAGAGAGCTTGAGGTGCTGGCCAATCTCTTTTCTTCAGGCTATCGGCAGTCAGTAGCTTCTTATGGTAGTCTAACCAATTAAAGATCTTCATCTTTTTAGGAATAGACATTCTCCAATTGATCTTCCCAAAGACCGATGTCAGTCTTTCATGGCTAAAGAACATGTAACACTATTTCAGTGAGAAAACTCTTGATGCGCTCCACTTCCATTCAATAGAATCATTATCCGAGGTAGACGAAACCGTATGAAGCATATTGGGTACATGGATATACTCATCCCTATATCTGTCAATGAACATCAGGTTTAAATACTTACCATGTATCTATTATGAAGGTAATTAGCCACAAAAATATCCTAGTTTGTCGATAGATAGAAAATAATGGGAAAGCTTTCTTTAAGCAGCCCATTGTTAATCCAATGATCATGCCAAAATGCTATTTGAACATCCTTCCCCGGAGAGAATTGGCAGCTTACAAAGAACAACAATTGGACCCTCAAGATGCTCCTCCAGTAAGATGATGAATGCTTGGCTCTATTCTTCTCCAATTTACTTGGCAGTTTGCTATCAAAATATATACTTTTGAGTAGTATTCTCCATGGTCTTCTGTGCTCCTAGAAGTATCTCCACCACCATTTCGCAAAAAGGCATTTGTTCAAAAGTTGAATGTTTGTAACTCCCAACCCGCCCAATTATTTTGGTCTACATACTTGGTCCCATCTAATTAAACAGTGCCCTTCGGAGCATGACTCACTTCCCTGCTAGAAAAAATAGCATCTTTTGCAATCAATGCTTTTTGCTTTGTTGGTTGGCAGTTGAGCAATGAATATCCAAAAAATTAGGATTGCACTAAGAATGGCCTTCATTAACATTAGCCTACCAACTAGAGTCAAGATCCTATCTTTCCAAAATGCCAACTTCTTATTGATTTTTCTCGCTAAAACTTTTTGATCAGAAGCTGTCGATTTATGGTGATGGAATGGCAAACCTAGGTTTTTGATAGGAAGTTTAGATTCCACACAACCCAGCATTCTTGAAAAGTTGTTGATCAATCCATCCTCCATCGCAGTGCTGATTACTGAGCTCTTCTCAAATTTCACCCTTAAACTTGAAGCAAGTTCAAAAGTAGAGATTATAAATTTGATATTCTTGATATATTTCTTCTCTACCCCACTGAATATCAATATATCATTGGCAAACTGTTGGCATAGAATCTTCTCAATAGTCTGCAGAGAGTCCACTCCTACTATCAACTTACTTGTCTCAGCTGTAGTTAAGACTTGACTAAGAACATCTACTACCAAGATGAACAATAAAAGAGACAATGGGTCCCCCTGTTTGTGGCCCCTTCTTGCTGGTATCCAACTAGTCAACTCATGATTGATGATCGAGGCTATTTTACTCTCTAACAGAATGTTGTTCATCCAGCTACACCATCTTATACTGAAGCCCTTAGTCTTAAGGAGTGAGAGTAGAAAATCCTAGTTAACTCGGTCGTAAGCCTTAACAAAATCCAATTTAATCACCAAATCTTTTTGTTTCAGATTTTTGTAGTGGTTGATAATTTCTACAGTAGTGATGAAGCTATCGCTAAGCTACCTACCTTTAATGAATGTTGACTGGGATTGAGACACAAGCTTGTCAATAACCTTGGCTAGGCGATTGTATAGAGTTTTGGTAAAAATTTTGATAATGCCATTTACTAGGCTTATCGACCTATAATCACTGATCCTCACACTTTCCTCCTTTAGTATAAGAGCTATGTAGCTATGGTTTAGACGAGAAAGTCTTTTTGTATTATTGTAAAGGGCTTTAAGAAGTTTGCTAATATCACCCTTGATGATTTCCTAATAACATTGATAGAAAGATCCGGAGAAACCATCTGGCCTCAGAGCCTTATCTACAGCTAGTCCAAAAACCACAACATGGATCTCCTCTTCTAAGAAGGATTCAGCCAACTCTAATAAATCCATCTGAACTCCACTATATAGTAAATCCTAGTCGAGATCAATGCATGCTTGTGTAGTTGGTTTATAAATAGGTCTGAGTAGTATTGTTTGAATACTAGTTTGATTCCCTTAGGTTTAACAAATGTTTTATCTTGATATCAGCTGGGAGGATGCTATTCTTTCTTCTTCTTGCACTAGCATGAAAATGGAAGAACTTGATATTTCAATCGCCATGTTTTAGCCACTGTATCTTGGATCATTGTCTCCAAAGAATTTCTTCTTAGTTTAAGATATTTTTAGCTCTGTTTTTAGATGGGATATTTTAGCTCTTTCTTCTAAGGATAGACTGTGGCTTTCTCTCTTTCATTCCAACCATGATATTCTCTTCTTCGTTTCATTCTTTCTTAATACAATATTTCCATTGTAATGTTTATTCCAGATCTCCAGCTTGGATCTGATGAATCTAAGCTTCACAATGAGATTTTTGGCTGCATCCACCATCCCTGGCATATTGACCCACCAATCTTTAATCAAATAATCAAAGTCACGAATGGTGTACCAAAAATTTTCAAATAAAAAAGGTTGGTTGTATTTGACCTAGGATCAGTGGTCTTGAAGAAAAAGCGAACAATGATCAGATGTCGTTTTTGGAAGCGGTACCAATGCGGAACATAAGAATGTCATGATCCAATCTAAAGAAGCCAAGCAGTGATCCAACTTTGCTAGGGATGGATTCTCTCTATGGTTTGACCAAGTGAAGGTTTTATGGGTGATTCTTATCTCCAGCAATTGCATCTAGTCAATGAATAGGTTAAAGTTTGCAGACACTGCTCAACCACTAGCTGAGCCTTTTCTCACTTTCAGATATCGTACCATATTGAAATCACCTATGAGAGCCTATGGTCCATTCCAAGAATCTTTAACAGATTTGATGTCTTCAAGAAAATTTCCCATAATTTAGATGAGGACTCAAATTAGAAGCGGATTGCAACACACTATAGCTCACTTAAAAATCAAAGAATTTTTCTACAATTTTGTGGATCAAATCAAAGATTGAAAACACCGATTAGTAAAACCCTCTCTAGAATCAGTTCAAGATTATGAAAGAAATTTAAAATCTATAGCTTGCCAAGGTCAAGGGCTGTGGTACAACGAAAAAAAATTGGCAGATCAAATCAAGAAATCAAAAATAATTAATCATAGTGTATCTTCATACTAGTAATTACAGATCCTTATCATATCAAAAAAATCCCCATCAAAAGCTCTTAGATCTAAGAATTAAATTTAACCAAACATGAATAGCCGATATACATGATCAAAATACCACTCAAATTCAATGGCAATGGCTATCTAAGGGGATGATCGAAGGTGCTCGAGGACAATGGACAAGGGGATGATCTCAAGCTTGGTGGCCAAGGATAAGAAGCCAACAATGGATGGCTCTCCAATTTGATAATGAGGAAGGGCTCTCAGGCCCAATGGCAGGGGAGAGGTCTCAAGTTTTTGCAAGATCAGCAGTAAGGGATAACTCTTAAAAAATCCTAGATCATCACTCATGATCATTGGAGCTCTCACCTTGAGTGCATACAAGGAGAAAAGGCTCTATCTGATCTTCAAAATCTCACAATCTCCACCACCTCCATTTTTTCTTCAGTGATCCTTCATAAACCATAAAATTATAATTAAAAAATAGCATGAAAAAATAGAAATATACAAATAAGATGAACAAAAAAAAAAAATCATGCTCGATCGACGGCGAAGGTGCTCCACTGTGCTTAAGAGAAGGAGAAGAAGTTAAAGGAGGAGAAGCCAATGGAGACAAAGAAGATCAGATGGGGGAGGTGTGGGGCAGTAGCGGAGATTTAGGACATTTGAAGGATATTCAAAAAAGTAGAAGGAGAGTTAGGATACCTCTAAAAATTCGATAGTGGAGATAGGAGGAGGAGGAGGATCGAGGAAGCAAATGGGACTTGGGACATGATGGATTGGGGTTTGTTGGATCATGACGATGCTAGGGTTTATGGATCCCGGTGGTGGTTATAAGGATGGCTATGAAATCCCACATAACAACATCAATAAATATTGCTAAGAGCCTTATTATTGGATCCCAATGACACTTACGAGTGCCATCTTGAAATCCAAATAGGCCACCTTTACATGCATACTTAAAGCCAATTCATCCTAAATGGGATGGGGAAATATTTAAAAATTTTTGATGCTTATAACTAGTGTCGGCGACTAAAGTTCAGCAATTTTTTTTTTTCCTATAGTGAAATATCTCCTAAAAGATGGATCAACTAGGCCATTAACATTCATTAATAGCCATTCCACTGAACTTTTGGATGACAAGGAGTGCACAAATGTACTTATGAAAAACTTGCCTTTATGAAGAGGGTGCCCATTGATCTCCTCCGAATTCCAAACTGCAAGCAATCCATCAGTCAAACCCGATGCACCTAAGTACACCCATGAGTCTATCCTACAACCACAAGATAAGAAAATGATTTTCGAATCGATTACCTCAAGTTTTGTCTCTTGAAAACGTACCACATTATACTTCAAATGGACCACTGCATCCTTTACTATGCCCCTCTTAGAGGCTCTACCCAATCATCTTACATTCCAAAATAATGCCGCCAAACCTATTTGGATATAAAAATCAGTTGAGTGTCCAAGTGGCTATTTGCAATCCAAGCCATGTTGATTGAAAACACATCCTGACTGTCATTTTGTGTGGGATTATTACCAAGATCACTGGATATAACTTCACACTAAGACACACCTTTAACACCAAGTTCCATTAGTTTCTCTATGAAACCAATGCATTGCTTTTGTAACTTATCAAAAAGCTTCCCATTTGGCTCTGCTTGGATGCACAAAGCTGAAGCTAGATTACTACTTTCCACTGGGACTGATCAAATGCTTACACTGGGTTCTCTCTAAGAGGTGCATATTCTCCACTGCAGCTTCACCATCTTTATGGAATATGAGCACACATTTACTGCCAAGCACCCTCATCTCTTTAGTAGTAAGACTATTGATGTACAAAAAAAAAGTCCATAGGCTGTACTTCCTTATCATCTAATCTCAAAAGTTTTAACTTTTTATTTCTCAATCATGTGCTCCGTTTAGCTGGCTTCGGATCTATTCTAGTGATACCAGCTGTTGCATCAGATTATTCAGGCTTTTGTTGCACCATTACCATCTTATTTTTTTCATAAAAGCCACTTGATATAGTTGATAATGCTTGTAAAATATTTGAAAAAACTTTAGTTACTAGAACAATGGCTCTTTACAGATCGGCTATATAGTACGACAAAGCCAACATATCTGCTCTCTCCATAACATCTGACCAAACACCAACATCTATAGTATGAAGGCTTCCTCGAACCTAGTTTAACTTCATATTCAAAAAGAGCTATGAACAAACCCTCCCAATCATCTTTACTATACCCATCTCAATTCTAAATTTTCAAATCCCACAACATGGATCCATAGTCAGCAGTTTTGAGGGGAGCAATTCAATAGTAACTAGTTGTCCTCCAAGCTGATCCTAGCTTAAACTGATAAGGAGTGAGCCATAGTCTTGGATAGCATGACCAGTATGGTAATTACAGGCTCTACCACCTTTGCTAGGCTTGCAATGATCAGGGGGCTCGCTTTCATCATGCTGATATAGGTGATGGCACCAAACATCCTATGGGGCTATTCCAAAACTCTCATTCTCTGTTATTCTATCCATTACGCTCATTATTGAAGGAAGTAGATGGATCGCATTGTGGCTCTTGCTCCACAGCATGGTAAACAATGACATTAACCTTGTAAATGAGATAGCCAATAGTTATCTCAACTGTTTCGGATATGCTTTCAAGATTTTCATAGAAGAAAATAATATCGAAGCGAGTCAAATTCTTCCAACGTAACTTGTGGTACCAGCCCTATGCGAGATACCAAAGCTAAAGAGGATGGATGCTATCGCCTCCGCCATCCAATAAGGAAGAGGAAGATTTTGTAAGCGTGCATGCATCTTAAATTTAAGCTTATGAGGTGCACCACTCTTGAATTGGTTCTAATCGTTTACCACCGTTGTGAAGCCATCATATTTGATATGCCCCTCAACCATCAATCCCTACACCATTGCGTAATCTAGGCAAGATACGAAAAATTCTCTTTCTGATAGTTGCTGGGTTGTTCAGGACCTGATTTTCATCACTTTAAGGGCAAGAGTCATGGACACTTCATCCACCTTCATTGGACATCCAAAAGTTTGAACATTGGCTAGTTGATGAAGGTAGTTAGAAATGGCCACCATTTCTCTACTATTGATGAGGAAAACTTTGGATGAGGGAATGCAATTGGGAATGTGGATGGTCGAGGGCATGCTTGGGCCTTGCAAAGTGAGTGACTCTTTGCGAGGGAATGATGGCTTGTAGGGGTTCATCGGATATTTGTACTAGTTAGCCTGATGGCCAAACCTCTTGTAGCAGAAGCACCATATGGGGTTATGACATGATATTTTTTGATGACCGAGGCAGCCACATCAGAAGCAAACACCCATCTTGAAAGGCTGCCAACCGATATTTAGGTGTCCTATACCTTGCACGTTGAATGTGGCCTCAGTGAGGCCACTTTAGGGTACCTCATGGCATGTCATGCAGAGATTAACATGCAAAGATGAGATCATATGGGCACTATTCCTAAGGGTGATGGAGGGTTGACCACGAGAATATATAATTTTCGATGGTTAAGGAGTGCCCTTGCGAAGTACATCCACATACGTCTCGTTCTCTCATAAGGATGAATGAGCAATTTGCTTCTACCCACCGTTGGTCACTTCAGCATCAAAAGCTGGGCACCATCAGCACTCCGATGGGATGGAGCTTTTTCGATGCTGCCTCAAGTTGTTGGGTTGTCTAGATGGTGGAGGATGGCACTCTATGACTTGATCTATTTTCTTATAGACCTAGGCCAAGGGGGTTTAAGGAATTGATTTCTTGTAACACAAGACTATGGATAGTAGCTAGGATGGGTTGTGGATGAAATGAGAGAAGGATGGCTTCTCTTTGGCCATTGCCAAATGCTCAGAGAAATAGTGTTTGGTCTTGTCAATGGGATTTGGGGTTACGAAAGTGAGGTTTTTCTGCTGTTGCTTCTAGCACATGAGAAGCCAAAGATGGGTGGTGGTAGGGAGAGGGTGGCTTGGGTTGAATAGGCCAAGGTTGAGGAGATCTGATAGAGCTTAGACCCCTACTAATTTGCTTAAACTGGTCGGAGTGGTAATGCTTTCTTGCTCTACATTCTCTGGAGCTTCTCTCTCCAAACATCTTTCCACTGGTCCGTTGTTACGTTTCTTTAAATACTCTATTTGACTCATCACAAATCAAGCTCTATGGAAGGAGTGTAATGACCCATGATCATACCTAAAAAGACTAACCATAAGGTATTATCTTTATTCATTAGCTACTAGATATTAAATTTTCATTTTAAGATCGAGTTGCATTTAAAGAAGCAGTTTAGTGCAAGTCACCTCTATAGAAGGTATCACCATGCTTAGCAAAGATAGAATTTGAGCTTTAAACTCTTTCCACTATGTTCAACATTGAATCAACATGCTAATGCGTCTTAAATCATCTCAATCACTCCCCCTCACCCCCCCTCCTCTCTCTTTTCTTCTTCTTCTTCTATTCCCCCAGATGTTTGAGGGTGTGCTTGTGTGTCTATCTTGGCATGTGTTCATACCCACACCCATTTTCCTAGGTAAGTAAAACATACTTCTCTATTTGTTTTTATGATAAAGTTTTGCTTTGGAAGCTTGAGATGCTAGCAAAATATAGCAACTAAAATGATTGTTTTAGCCATTTGTGAGGATTTCTATTTATCTCATTTAGCTAAAAGTTATGAGCATTGCATGCAACATCAAACCACTGCATTACCTTACATTTGATTGAAACAATATATTTATAGATACATTATCGACATACCATTCTTTATGTTGATATTAAAGCAAAAAGCCTTCAAAGCTAGGAAAAATTTGGCATTGAACTGCATATATGAACTTCTAGCACTCGTAGATCTCCACTAATGTTTTATATTACTTGCTAATGTAGAATGACTTTCAATGAATAAAAATTAGAAGATCAAAGGCTATCCATAGTGCATAATTGATGTAGAACTAAATAGAATCTTGCTTGAGTCCTCACATACTCTCCTTATTTAAACCTAATGTTCTCTCTAGGCTAAGGGTCTAACTCCAAGCAACTTCAATCACAAACATCATAATTGATATGTGGTTAGCCCAAAAAAAAAGTTATGACTATGGTGTCACCAAGTTACACCTAAATCATGGGCCGGTCTACTATGATATCATTTGTAATAACCTAGAACCTCACCCAAAAGGCAAGTAAGAAGATGTTGTTTCAATTCTTTACTCTTGTATAAGCACCTAACATCTTCCTAATGCATAACAAATATGGGATAAATGCACCTACATAAGTCCTCACATATTCTCTGAATTTAAGCTCCAAGTTCTTTGCTAGGCTAAGGATCCAAATCCAATCAAATCCAATAATAAGCACCACAGTCAACCAATCACAACTCCAAAAGCTCATGTGCCACAACCCCTAGTCCATGGGAGCATGGGCTAGATCCACTCTTACACCATTTATAATGATTCAAGATCTTACCAAAAAGTCTAGCTTAAAAGTATTATTTGGTACTTGTATTAGGCCGATTAACCAAAGTAAGATCTTTCACAACTAGTCGTTTTAGATGAAATCTTATAAATGACACTAAAGTGGATCTGGCTTATGCCTCATATATGAATGAGAGATATTGCAAAACTGATCCTTCTGGAGCTGACCACATGCTAATCATAAAGTTTTTGATTGGATTTAATTGGATATACATAGACCTTTAGTGTAGCAATGATCAATGCCAAAACTTAAAAAGGAGAGTATGTAAGGATCAAAAGTGTGTGTTTAGTTTCAAATTAATTTTGTGCTAGATAGATATTGAATAGTTATATAGGATCAAGAAGTTTAAACACTACCTTCTGACTACTTTTTTTTAGGCGAAAGTCCCAAAGTTATTGCAAGAACTATAAGTGTGTGGCAAATTACATGAGAGTGATGTCACATGCTTTAAATGTGAGAGAAATGTTTCTAGAGATAAAATCAGTAATTTATGGCTCAACCAAGCACACATGAAGAAATGCAGGAGTGATGTCACATGCTTGCTTCAATTTTGGTACTAATGGACATCACCTAAATTGAGATAAGTTATTGACCCTCCACTTGTTTCACCAAGGTTGTCATGATCATTATCATCATCATCGCCATTGTTTTAATGAAAGGATGATATGTTACTTTTGGAGAGGATAAGGCTTCTCATGGGTTGCTATAATCAAAATAAATTGATGGTTCGAACTTGATTAATTAACTAGATTGATATTTAAATAGTATTTATTTTTATCTAATATTTTGTATTTGCAAAAGCACTTTTCTTCAATAAAAAGTTTCTCTAGAATATTTTATGAAATCAACAAGAGTCAGTCAATAATTCACAAATTTTGTATTGTGTCCATGAATTGAATACTTATTCGGAGAAAGATGAGAAAATACATTGATTACAAGTAGCCAGCATTATAAGTTAACTAAATATGGGTTTTTCTTTTTTAACTGGATATGGTATTTGTATCCAATTTATTATGTCAACATCCCAAAAAAGGTTTTTGAAAATAAAGGTATCATATTGGGATTTAGGATCAACATAGTAAAATCTCAAGCTACATGACAATGCTAAAATTAATAGTATTATTCATTAAAGCATCAAACAATATTGTTCATTAAAGTATCAATTTTTAAGAAATAAAACATAAACAATATCATATTAACCGATATCTTAATGTTTATCCATTTATCTTGAATAAGCTCATAAAGATCAAAATTTTTATATATTGTCTTAGTAAAGGTCATATTCTAATGCAAACTAAGTTCTAGGAATGAAAACCTTGCAATTTTAGTTATTAGAAATATATTAAGTTTAATAGTCTATGTTATTGTAAAATTTAATTTAATTTTAATTTATTTTATTTTTTTAAAATAAATTCTTATTATTATCTATTTTACTATATAATAGGAACAATTCTCTAATATATTGGTTCATGTGACATGTCTGATATTTATCTTTCCCACATCAACTTCTCTCTTTGTTAGTTGTATTCATTAGATAACTTAAATGTTTGATAATATTATTATTTTTAATATTTCATTTATTTTTATTAAGAAATGAAGGAATAAAATATAACTTTGAGTTGAGATACTCGGCAATGTATGTTTTGCATCACTTAAATGTATAGCCCTGGATAGCCACCATATTATCTATCAAAAGTACGATGGTCATGTTGTCATCCAATATGATTATTCTTGAGAATCATGAAAGTCATGTGGGCTTATATAACCTTCATGCAAAAACATGCACGGTAGAGGATCTAAACTTCGAGAACTCTACCCAAGTCGCTGTACTCAGCTCAAGCATCCCTACCTTTTAGATTAACTCCACTTTGCCATCATCTCTGACCTCATCCACCATTGTAAGACCAAGCTTCTATTTACCAACCACCATCTCCTCGATATCACAACACCACCCTCTAACTCCTCTCCCTCAACCATTCCAATCACCCTCTCCTATTTTCAATCTTCGAGCCTAGCCGACTTTCACTCTTTCAATCCGGACAACATTAGCTGCATGGCCCTCCCCAGCTCTGATGATCACAACTTCTCTATTCTATGCCCAATCACAAGTTCGACTTGATATCAATAAGCTACACATCCATCACCACATCAACCTTGAAGGGTGTCATCCACAACTAGTATGGTGCCTATCTCCACTCCATCATCACCATCCTCCTTGAGATGCAACAATCCACTTTTTTTTTGGGATAGTTCCATTATACCATAGTAATGCCTGGAGCTTCATATGGGCTATGGCTGCCCTCGATAGCACCAACATCCTCTTTTATGACCTCCACGCCAATGGCATTTCAACCACATCATAAAGCATCGAGACACCATGGTGCAACACTAGTCTTCAATATGATCACAAATATACATATCATTGATGAGAAGTCACTTTGCATCATCATGAGCATGCTCACCGGTAGGTCCATGCAACCATCTGAAATATTATTAAAGCCAGAGAAGACAGAGTTCTAATGTTATGCATGATGCAAGTGAGTTAAGATCTATAGCTAAGTGATTTACAATATTTGGAGGCCTACGGGGGACTCGTTGCCTTTCAAGGAGCAGGTGATGAGGCTTGGGGCTCGGCAAGACCTACCACATGTCTACTAGCAGGTGCCAATACGAAGGAGTCCATCATGATGATGAATACACTAGCCACGAACTAAAGGTGGTGTATAGAAGAAATTATGTCATGAGTGGATGATTCAATAGGCAAATATCAGTGAAAATATGCAGAGTTGATCAATTCTATTAGAGTTTTATTGTTTTCAAAAATAACTAATTTTCTTGTCCATTAGAGATAGTTGATTATTTGAAGTTTTGACCCTTTAGTTTCCTTAAGGAAGAGATACTTCGCTTCTCTTCTTATCCATTTGGAGAAAGTTTGAAATTTTGATTGATTGCATTTTTTGTCGAGAGTCATATGTTTAATTTCTGTATAATATGGTGGACTTTGATATATATCAATAACTCTTCCTTCTTTTCATTCTTACAATCTATCTCTTCTTTCTTACAATTATATTTTCTCTCTCTTACAAATTAGCAAGTGTATAGGTATTGGTGTACTATATCTGGGGTGCAACCTAAAGTGTAGGAAGTGTAAACTTTATATCATGAGGATAATATTTCAACAAAACCACCTATATAGCGAAAAATAATTATCTTTAAGAAAGTACTTTAAATGGTATGCCTAGCCCAAACTAATTTTTAAATATTTTTTAGGTTTTCTAGAAGTTCCCAAGAGTCTAAAGACAATCACCTTACTCTACAATGCTGCCCTTGTGATGATCAAAGCTCCTATGCATGAAGTTGAATTTTTGGATCGATTTAACGGGCACAATTTTAAAAGATGGCTTTTCAAAATTCATTTCTTCCTTACCATGCAAAAAGTGATGTATGTACCTCAAATGCCATGTTGAAAGTTATTTAGAAGATGATTCTTACATTTGGAGCAACTCATATGGTTGGAGGATGAATATATCTATAGATGTATAATTTTGTGTATTATGTCCAATAACCTTTTTGACATTTATTGGCACCATGAGAAATATTAGAATTGTGGAATACACTTCAAGTAAGATACTTGACCGAAGATGTAGGAAATAGATCATATGTGATTAACAAGTATATTGAGTCTAAGATGGTCAATAAGAAGACTATTATGGATCAAGTTCAAAAAATGATTTGTATGGCACAAGACATCACCATAATTAGAGAACCATGATTGAGAATTTTTAGGTGTCCATCATCATTGGCAACTTATCTCCATCTTGGAAAGACTATCAAAAAATATTGAAACATAAGCATCATCTTCTAACTGAATAGAAGAAGAGGAACATATTCCAGATAAATTAGAGAAATGCAAAATCCGATAAGTCATTCCAATTTAGGCACTCATAATGTGAATTTAGTAGATACATCTTATCTTAATAGTTCTAAAATGACTTACAAGGATAAGAAAAGGACTCGATCAAAAAAGGATCAATTTTTCAAGAGAGATAATAATCTCAAGGAAGAAAATAAAAGAAGAAGGGTCCTCGTTTTGTTTGTCGAAAGATTAGCCATTTAGCCAAAGAGTACTAACATTACAAAAGCCAATAAAATTTATATCAAGTCAATAATGTTGAAGAAGATCAACTTATAGTAATGATTTCAGAATCCTTCAGGGTTAATATAGATTATGGATGGTGGGTTGATTTTAGATCAACTTGTTATATGACTTCTTATAAAAATATGCTCAAATCTTACAAAACCACTGAAGATGATAATAAACTTGATATAAAAAGTTCAACTATAAGTTCAACCATTGGCTATGGAATAGTGGATCTTTAACTTTCATTAGGAAGGACTCTCACTCAAAAAAAATATGTATCATGTTCCTCAAATTTGAAAGTCTTATTTCCATATTCTTAGCAAGTCATCATAATTTTCATGTGCATGATATTTATATTCGATAGAATGATTCTATCCAAAAAATAGATAATTTATTGGAAAAGAATATGCTCAAGATGAGATGTGTCTCTTGAATAATATCATTGATAGTGATATCATTTATTATATGTGTGATTTGCATGATATTTGATATTATATTGCTTTGGCCATGTTAATAAGAAGACATTAAATACAATGGCATCATAAGAATTGATATCTAAAACTAATGCTCTTACTTCTCCTTTTAAATGTGAATATTGTGCACAAGCCAAATTAATTAAAAAATTATATAAGTGTATAATTAGATCTTCTAGTATTTTAGAGTTAGTGCATACTGACATTTATAATAATAAAATATTAAAACTAAAGGAGATAAAAGGTATTTTATAACCTTTGTTGATGATTACTCAAATTTCTCTTACGTATATTTGGTAACTAAAGAAGAAATTTAGAAAAATTTAAAACTAGCTGAAGTGGAATATCATTTAGGAACAACTATTAAAATACTTAAAATGATAGAAGTGCAAAATACTCACCTATAAAATTTCTAAAATTGTATGAAGAATGGAATAACACATCAAACTAGTGTTCCTTACACACCCCAACAAAATGATGAAGCATAAAAACAATAGGACTACTAAAAATGGTTAGTGCTATATTAATTAACTCTAAGTTACCATATAATGTATAGATAAAATCAATATTGATCGCTAATCATATTGATAATAAATTAGGATTTTGTTGCATACATACCTACTAAATATTAGAATTTGTATGAATACCCTTCCAAAATAGATATTTGTATGTATACCCTCACAAAATATTTGTTTTGCATGTATACTCTTCTTCTTTTTTTTCCGCTCATACGTACCCATGCCACCTAACATCCTTAAGAAATTATTGGTTTAAAATTGAAATAATGAAATATCCTTGACATAAACATGCAAAAAGAAAATTATAAGAGTATATATGCCAATAGCAATTTGATAAGGATATTAATGCAATTTTATTTACTTATAAGGTTATACATATAAAATAATCTTTTGATTTTTTGTATAAAAATTCTTCAAAAATTGATATTTTCATGCATACCCTCACAAAATATTAGTTTTGAATGAATATTTTTGACATAACAGTTTAGCTAATATCATTAGCTAAAATTATATTTATTTAAATTAAAAATTAATTAAGAAATTATCTTTTTATCTACGAAGTAGGTAATAGGTTAACAAATCTCATTAGTCACTTATCTAATATATTGAACTTCTCCTCTTTTCACATGACCGCTCTCTTTTACTCAAAATTACCCTAATCTCTCTACCTTCTTTGAAAAATTTTTCGATATCTTTTGATCCCTCTCTTTCACTCTGATGCTTAGAAATAAAACCATTTCATTGACTTCTTTCTCTATCATCGGTAGCCCTCTCTTTCTTTCATCAAAGTTCTCACTACCAAAATCCGAGTCTCTCTCATTAACATTATAGTTCTCCATTCATTGTATCCTTTTTTTACATGAAGATGGTTAGCTCTTGTCATTAACATTATGGATTTTTTAAAGGAAAGCATTATGAGAGATCTGCAACATAGATTTTTTAGTACATGAGATTTATAATATTTATCTTTTAGAGCTGAAAACTTTTCATGTGTAGGTAGATGGCTGATTTAAAATCACTTTGACAAGATGGGTCCTATAAACTAGGCCTTTTCTTCTTCTACAAAATCGAAGCTCCAAAAAAAAGTGGTTTAAGATACTCAATATAAGGGGTGGCCTCCTACCATAGGGATGAGGATGTTGTTAGTGAATCTAAAGAGTTCTAAAGTCCTTCAATGCCTTTTGCTTGGAGATGATTAATATATTCTTCTACCCATAGGTATGATAATAGCAAAGAAGCTTGATCATTGTAATCTATTATATGCCTTTCAAAGATCTAATCTCTTTCTATATTATATTCCAGGCCCTCCTATATGCATCCATAACAATAAATATTACAAGCTAGTTTTCAATTAAATAAGATATAATAGTTGTTATAAATGATAAGGAATAAAATAGAATAATTTCATAGTTAGTGAAAAACATTCATAACACTCTTTTTTATCTAATTGTGTTATCTATTTTTTTCCTAAGCAATTTATAGAAAATATTGAGAAGCAGGAGCTAGAATAATCTGAGTGTAAAAGTAAATTCAAATAGATATAAAATAAAATTAAGATATTTTTTTGCATATATACCCTTCTAAATATAAAAAATTATATGAATATCCATGTAAAATTTTTATTTATTCATATATTATTATAAATATTTCTTTTTGTATGTCTATGTATCTAGAGTATTTCAGTTAATTTAGTTTTAAATTGCTAAATTTTTAATAGCATTAGATGACATGGATACATATGTATCAAAAAAAGAAAAAAAAAGACATACATATAAAAATAAATATTTTATGAGGGTATACATGTAAATATCAATTTGGAAAGGATATTCAAGCAAATTTCAATATTTAAGAGGGAACATATGCAAAAAAAAACTAATAAAATATTATATAAAAGTTTTGATAAAATATCATATGAATTATAAAAGAACAAAAATCTAATTTAAATTACTATAGAGTATGGGGGTAACATGCATATCTTTTAGATCCATCATAAAAGATAAATAAAATTGGTTCTTAAGGGTATAAAGTATGTATTCATTAGTTATGCTAAAAATAGTAAAGGTTATATATTTTAAATCTTAAGATAAATACTAAAATTGTAACTATAGTTATAGAATTTTTTGAATGTTTAATAGTTAAATATACCAAGTCATTTAATATTGAGAAGGAATTAAATAAGGATGTACAAAAAGATATAGATGTTATTTTTCCACAAGATGAAGTAAGAGAGAAAAACTTAAATGAATCTAATGAACCTAGAATGCATGGTAAAACTTTAAAAGTGTTGGAAAAAACTACAAACGTGGATGATAAAGTCGCAAATTTCTTTTTTCTATTTGTGCCATTAAACAAGATATTGCAAATCAACAATAATCTCTATAATTTACTCAAACAATTAATAAATAAAAATAATCAAGCAATCCATAAAAAAAGGACATCATAATTTTGATATAAATCTTTCACTATTAGAATAATACAACTATTGTAGGTCTTCTCTAGATCAATTAAAGATTACACAAATATATCATTAAGAATAAATTTTGGTTCTATAATAAAAACAATCATCACCAATAAAGTGGATTTCAATAATAAAGAGGGATAGATCTCATCAAACTTATGGATGCATAAAATAATAATTGGACAAGACTTTTTAAAGATGTAAATTATTTAACTTATAGCTCTCGATATCAAAAATAATATACTAAAATTTCATCAATATTGGGATACAATCAATTATCCGATCGTCTGATAAAGTAGCATCAAAATCCTTATTTTTCTTCTTCTCATATGCCACAAAAAAGTTGCGTGAAATCTTTTTCTTTCGCTGCTTTCCGTGCCTCTCCTGCCTTTCACATACATAACTTACAGCCCACAGACCAATTAATTTGAGTCCTACTTAGACTCTTTTCTCTTTTTTTTTTAATTAAAAGTTGTAGTGCCACATGAAGAGGGACATCCAGTAAATCTCTCCCTCCTGACTCACATAGAAAATTCTACCAAACTCAAATGTATGGTTCTCATATAAGGATTTATCTTGTCCAGCATGGCTTTTAAGTATTCTCTCCTTTGCTTATGATTCATGGCCTCTTGGTAGCATTCTAGTTCTCCCTTATCAATGACCATCACATACCCATGAGGAGAATATCTCTAGAAAGGATGATGTCCTCTAGTAGATCTTCTCAATTAAAGCTCAATTGGTGGTTTTAGAAGAGCTTGCTTAGAATACTCATATGACATATTATCATCAGGTATGAACTTATAACTGCATTATCATCATCATCTTATATATCTCTTCCATTATCATTATTCACCGTGGTAGGAGGCACTAGACCCAGATCAACATAATTTCTAATGATAGATTTTGACTTCTCAATCTTTTCAAAATCTTTGATAGTTTGATTTTTTTAAAATATAATATCTCTGCTTCTAATAATTTTTTTATCAACTGGATCCTATAATTGGTAACCAAACTCTTCATATGTATGCAGAAAGATACACTGTTTAGATTTTTCATGGCTTGGATCTCTCATCTTTAAGGATGTGAATAAATGTCCTACAGCCAAATATCCTTAAGTGATCATATGAAATATTTTTCTCAATCCATACTCTTTCTAGCACATCACCTTGAAGAGGAACTAAAGGAGAAAGGTTGATCAAATCCACTGCAGTTCTTATCACTTTATCTCATAAGAATTTAGGTAATTTAGCATAAGAGAGCACACACCGAATTCTTTTATAAATAGTATGATTCATTCTCTGAGCAACTCCATTATGTTGAGGTACTTTAAAAATAATTTTCTCAATCTTGATGGCATTATCTCAACAATATTTTTCAAATGGATCCGTATATTCACCACCATTATCTACTCGAATATACTTTAGTTTCCTTCTCATTTTTCTTTCAACACTAGTATAAAAATATTTGAACACATCGAGCATCTAATCTTTTGATTTTAAAATAAAAGCCCTTATTTTTCTAGCATGGTCATCAATAAAAGTAGCAAAATATAAAGCACCATTAAGAGTTCTAGCATCCATAGTGCAAACATCAATATGAATCAAATATAAAACAAGTGATCTTCTATGTAAAGGGGATTTATGAAAAATAGCTCTATATTATTTGCTAGTTAAACAATTAGTGCATATATTTAGAGATGTACTTTTGATAGGAAAGAGTTTCTTTTTTATAAGGATGTTAAATCCCTTCTTGCTCATATGGCCAAGCCACTTATACATAATTCAATGGAAGAATCTTTAGCTATATTCATCACTATCTTATATAATTTTGCCTACATCATGTAAAGTGTGCTTGATTTTTTTTCTCTTACTATCACTAGAGAATCTTTGGTGAGCTTTCATTTTTCTTCATCGAAGTAGCTGTGACAACCTTCATTATCAAATATTCTAGTTGAGATCTAATGGATGCAGATATCTAAAATATGTCTCATATTTTTTAGCAATAGTTGGTATCTAATATTGATTTCCAAGCAAATATCTCTCATGCTCACAATCTTTGTTATTTCATCATTCTCCATCCTGACACTACCCAAATCACTGCTAGTATAAGATGTGAAGAAGTAATGCTGAAATATAACATAAAAACAGGCATATGAGTCAACAACTTAAGTACAATTATGGCATATAAGGTTAATTGAATTGTCATTACAAATAATAACAATATCAATATCAGATGCAACTACTACGATATCCTTTTCTTTCTTCTTTTCTTCACCTCTCTCTCTTGATTGCTCTCATTTAAATTTTTTACATCCTTTTTTCATGTGCCCTAGCTTATCATAATAAAAATATTTAATTTTTTTTCTAATTTCAGATCTTCCTCTTGACTGATTATAGTCATTAAAATTTTATGAATTTCTAATTTTGCTCCTTGCCCATCTTACTGTAACCAATGCCTCTAACTATATAGTTATACCATGTTCTCTTTTTTTGGTCACCTTATTAAGCATACTATTCTTTACTATTTTCAATATCACCACATCATTAGAAACTGAACTACTAAGTGATACAACCAAAATTTTTTAACTATCAGATAGAGAACTGAGCAACAATAATAATTACAACTCATCATCTAGCATCATCTTCATAGTAGTTAACTGATTTATAGTGTTCTGAAATCTACTTAGATGCTCGATAACTGAACTTTCCTTCTTATACTTCATTTTCACAAGTTTTCTGATCATGAATGCTTTATTCTGTGCGGTCTTCTATTCATAGAGGCTTTTCAATTTCTTTCATAAATTATGGGCATTAGTTTCTATAGCAACATGATGAAAAATACTATCATCTATCCATTGTTTGATTAATCCAAGTATCTTGCTATTTATTTTATGCTACTCTTACTGAGTTTTCTTACTTGGTTTAGTACTATCTTCTTCAATAGGATCATACAAATCTTTGTAAAAAAATAAACTTTCTATATGGGACTTCCAAGTTGAATAATTAAAAGATGTAAACTTAACCATACTTTCATCTACATGTTCTTTCATTTAATCAATACAAGAAAATTTGGCCAGCAACAATCTTGCTCTAATACTACTTTGTTGAAAAAAACTACAAATACGAATAATCAAGCCGTAAACCTTTTTTCCTCTTGGTGCAATTAAATAGAATATCATAAATCAATAATAATCTCTATGATTTACTCAAGCAATTAATAAGCAACAATAATCAAGTAATCCATAAAAAAAGGATACCATAATTTTAATGTGAATCTTTCATTTTTTAGAATAATAAAATTACTATAAGTCTTATCTAGATCAACTAGAGATTACATACATATATCATCAAGAATAAATCTTGGCTCCATAATAAAAAAATCATCATTAATAAAGTAGATTTTAATAATAAAGAGAGATAGATCTCACCAAATATATGGATGCTTGAAACAATTATTGAAGAAAACTTTTTAAAGATTAAAATTATTCAACTTATAGCTCTCGATATCAAAAATAATATACTAAAATTTTATCAATATTGGGATACGATCAACTCTCCAATTTTTCTTCTCTTGCACCGTAAAAAAGTTACATAAAATCTATTTCTTTCACTAGTTTCTGCCCTATCCTACCTTTCACATGCACAAATTATAGGTTATGGGCCAATTAATTTGAGTCCTACTTGGACTCTTTTCTCTTTTTTTTTATTAAAAGTTATAGTCCTACATGAGGAGGACATCCAACAAGAAGAATCAAAATTCCAAAAAAGTAAAAAGAGAAGAATCAAAAAGATTTAATATAGAAGATACTAAAAATTATAGAGAATCTATTGTTGGATTTAGGTGGTTTCATACATATAGTTTTAAAATTTTTATTTTTGTAGCAGAAACAAATATAGATTAAATATTTTTAATTTAAGCATGCATTAGATCTGATCTACAAACCACCTAAAATGGATTTATGATACTAACATGATCATGCATCTAAAATCTGATTCTAAAATATAATCAAGTGGAGATTCAAACTCTATACTTTTGTGTAGATCGATCTACACCACAGTCGATGATCATGGATGTCTGAGTTTCTTAAGCTGCACAAATACCCAGCTTGTACAGGTATCCATATAAAGCCTTGATCTGATCAAAGGTATCTTGATCTCTTTGGGGTGCTAGCTCTCTTACAAAGATCGCTTCCTGATAGTTGATGTGGATCTTCTCTATATCTCTCAGACCCTCTTAAAGATGAAAAAGATGAGGAAGAAGAAGAGGTGGAAGAAGAAGATTATGAAAAACCCTTCTCTCTTTCTTTTTCTCTCTTCGCAAAACCCCACATGCCAAAGTGATAGGAGATGCCCAAGACAAAGCCCATGCTCCTTCTCTTCTTTTTCACAGTAAAAATCAGGTAGCCTCGCATATGCCACAGCCCCTTTCTCTCATCCTTTTAATTGGCATCCAAAAGGGATTAGGTCAAACCTAACTAAGATAAGTTCAATCCTTATCTAATAAGGAGTTTAAATTCAAATCAAACTTATCCTATCCCTACGGCATGGAGAAAGGAGGGCATGTAGAGGGCTTGTTATGGGTTTTCTTATGCTAAAAATAATGGAGCGTGTGGAACAAGATGCAGCTTCATGGGCGTACGACATGAGGGGGGGCACTAGGGAGAGAGAGTCCCAATCCATTAGGATTCTCATTTTAGATGGCTAATTAATTCCTAACTGATTAGGAATTTGGTTGCACCCAAGAAAGAAAAAATTTTAATCTAACTAGGAATCCAATCAGATCCTAATCCAATTAGAAAATTAGTTACACCCAAGTCCCAATCAAATCAGAAATTGATCTCCCTTACAACTGGATTATCTCATAACTCAATTAGACTTGATCTAATTAAATCTAAACCAAGTTAAATCAAATCAAATTCAATTACACTTGATCTTAACCCTATTGCTCAATCAGGTTGAGCCAAATAGTAATTTGATTGCTAATTAATCCTCCTACAACTCACTAACTCTTAGTGAATTATTTTATTATAACTTTTTCATTAGATCAATCATCAATCATATCGATATTTAGACCCAATTATGATTTATAATCACAAATCAACATCTAATTAGTCAAAATCTCTATTATATATGATCCCATAAGTTTTATTCTATTTAGTAGTGAGATATACTATGATTTCTATCACAATATCATTGAAACTCCTTTCAATAGATTGAAACGATTCTAACTCTATCCATCAAGGATCATCGATCATCAAGATAACGCTCGACGAGTCTCACAATCCATCAGTGACCCTAGAAGTATATAGTGGTAATCTAGTAGAATGAAAGTATTGAACCTTTAGGTGTAGTTACCGTATGATTCAGTCCTTCTATTATAAGTCTCGACTCGATGGAGGTCATGAAAAATCCATCAAACTCCAATGTCAGTCATATGCAAGATTAGCTCGACTCGAGTTCATTCATAAATTTTTGTAAAAATCTTTTTACAGTATTCACACTTGCTTTGATCGAAAATTTTCTGAACTCTATCTTGAAAATCGATAGGACTACTCTTTTACTATCAAGATCGATAGATTTCATCTAGGTGCATCCTACTCCTAACAGTAAATTTGAATCTACTGTAGCCAATATATATCGCAAGGACTCAAATGGCTAGGAGATCAAGTTTATGTGCTGTCAAACTACAGTAGCCTCACTGCAAATAGCTGAGGCACTACAGATCAAAAGATCACTCACACCACTATAGCATCGAGCAAACCACTGACGAGTGAGTAGACATCCAAGTAGTTTCTCATATCAGTCACGCTTAGTACAAGCTGTTCTCTAACAACCACTTGCACTTTTACCCCAGTGTCTCTACACTACAGACTCGAGATACATCTGTCTGAAAAGAAAATGATCTATGCACCGATCTAACTGGATCCATCACCATCCTTTGTAATGATCCCTTGACCAGGAGTCTTTAAAAATTAACCATCAATAATATATATCTCAAATTCTTAATACTTTGAGAATATATATTATCATCCGTTAACCTCTTGGATGAATCATGGATACATAATTATGATTAGAAAAAAACTATCCATTTTATTAATGAATAAAATTTATAATGATAAATTTATATCCTAAAAATATGATATACGTCAGCCAACAATTGGCTTCTAAGACATACATCTAACAAACTCTCACTTGCACTAAAGTTAATTGACCATAAATCTAAGTCTCATCTTCTCAAGATGAACTTCGATCTTTTGCTAGCTGAGAGGCTTTATTAGTGGATCTGCCATATTCTCTATAGAGTTTACTCTCAGTACCTCGATGAACTTCTTCTCGAAGTATTCATATATGATGTGAAATCGTCGCTCTATGTGCTTGCACTTCTGATGAGATCTTGGCTCCTTAGCGAAGGATATGACACCATTGTTATTACAGTATAGTATAATGACATCCGATGGCATGACACCAAGCTCTATAATAAATTTTTTGAACCAGAATGCTTTCTTAGCAGCTTCAAAGATGGTGACGTATTCGACTTTCATGGTTGAATCTATGATGATCAATTATTTAAAACTCTTCCAACTAATCGAACCTCCATTACATAAAATTATACAGCATGATGTAGACCTTCTATCATCGACATCAGACATAAAGCCTGAATTGATGTATCCCTCTACTTTCAGCTTAGATTCTCCTTCAAAGATCAAGAATATATCTTTAGTCTTTTTCAAGTACTTAAGAATATTTTTCACAGTAATTCAGTGCTCTTCATCTAGATTCAACTGATATCTATTCGTGAAACTCACGGTAAGGACTATATCAGGTCGAGTATATAGCATGGCATACATGAGGCTTTCTATAGTCAAAATATAAGAAATCTTGCTCATGCATTGGATCTCTTCAAGTGTGTCAGGGCATATCTTCTTGAAGAGATAAATTTTATGCCTAAAGGGCAAAAGTTTTCTCTTAGAGTTTTTTATTCTGAACCTCTTCAGCACCTTCTCTCTATATATTTTTTATAAAAGATCTAGCATCCTTTTAAATATATCTCTATAGACCTTTATTTTAAAAATATATGATACTTCTCTTAGATCTTTTATGGAGAATTCTTTTGACTACTATACTTTGACTAAGATTAACATGAAAATGTCATTTCCAATCAGGAGGATATCATCCACATATAGTATGAAAAATGTGATAGAGCTCTCACTGACCTTTTTATACATACACGGCTCTTCATTTTTAATGAAATCAAACAATTTGATTACATTATTAAAGCAAGTGTTCAACTTTGAGATGCTTGCTTAACTCTATATATGAACCTTTGCAGCTTGCAAACTTTGTGATCACTATCACTGGAGGTGAAACCCATAAGTTGCTCCATATAGATATCTTTCTCAAGATATCTATTTAGGAAAGTAATTTTCATATCCATCTATCAGATTTCATAATCATAATAAGCTACAACAGCGAGTAGTGTTCGGATGGATTTCAGCATGACTACAGATGAAAAGATTTTCTAATAGTCAATGCCTTCATATTGACTATAATCTTTCGCTATTAGTCTTGCCTTATAGGTCTCTACCTTACCATCTAAACATATTTTTCTTTTAAAGATCCATTTACATCCAATAGATACTATATCTTCAGATGGATCCACTAAAGTCCAGACATGATTGGAATGCATGAAGTCAATTTCTGACTTCATTGCTTCCTTTCATTTCTTAGAGTCAACATCTAACATCATCTCATTAAAGGTTTTGGGATCATCTTTATAGTCTCTATCTCCTATTAGGAATACTTCCTCTATATCCTCTGTAAGTATACCTAAGTATCTTTTAGAAAGACGAAAGATTCTACTAGATCTATGAGGTGGAGGAGGTACCATATCTACTAGCTCACTATAAATAGGTTCAGGCTCTAGAACTCGCTACTTTTTAGAAACTCTCTCTTCGAGCTTAATTTTTCTCCCACTGCCTCCATCTTAGATAAACTATTTTTTTAAGAAGATAGCATGATGGCTCACAATCATATTATGATCCTCTGAAAGATAAAAATAGTATCCCATGAATTCTTTAAGATATCTTATGAAACGAGCCCTAATTGACCTAACCTCTAATTTGTCTACCTGTTGTCGTTTGATATAGGTCGGACATCTCTAAATCTTGAGATAACCAAAATTTGATTTCTTATCCTGCCATATCTCATACGGTATAGTAGGAATAGATTTAGAAAAAAATTTATTTAAAAAATAAATTACAGAAAGTAACGTATGTCCCTAAAGATATAACGGAAGATCTATGAAGCTCATCATGAATCGGACTATATCCAATAGAATCCTATTCCTTCCCTCGGATATCCTATTGAACTGAGATATTCCAAGAGGCATCTACTGTGAGACTATGCCATTGTTCTTGAGATAGCTTCAAAATTTTTCACTAAGATATTTACCTCCTCGATTTGATTGAAGAATCTTTATAAAATTTTTTATTTGTTTCTCTACTTCACATTTGAACTCTTTGAACTTTTCAAAAATCTCAGATTTATGTCCCATCATGTATACATATCCATACTGTGAGTAATCATTGATAAAAATTATGAAGTAGAGATAACCATCTCTGACCTGCACATTAAATAGGCCACATATATTAGTATGTATCGGGGCTAATTTTTTAGTGGTCTTTTCCTCGTATCTCATAAAGGGCAGTTTGGCCATCTTTTCTTGAAAACAAGACTCACAAACTGGATAAGACTCAGAAGTCAATGACTCTTAAAGGCCATCTTTCTCCAATTTGTTGATTCTATCCTCTTTTATGTTGCCTAGCCTAAGGTGCCATAGACATCTTTGGTTTAATCTATCTCTTGGTCTCTTAGACCCTATGGAATTCATAACTTGCTCATTAACATTAACACACGTATCAACATGCAAATGATATATAGAGACCATCAATCATAAAGGCACATGCAATAATTTTAGTTTCAAAATAAATTGAGTACGGATCCTTATTAAAATTGAATATGTAATCATCCTATGCTAGCAAAGATACAAAAATCAAATTTCTGCTAGCTACAGATAAATAAAAATAGTCTCTTAAAACTAAACTATATCCTGATGGTAATCTCATAGGATGGGTGCCCATGGCCATAGCAACAACTCTTGCCCCATTACCGACTCGAAGATTGACTTCACCTTTCTCAGCTCTCTACTTTTCTTTAAACCATGCATTGAAGTGCACAAATATACACTAGAATCAGAATCTAAAACCTAACTGGAAGAAGAGAAAATCATAAGATTGTTTCTATAATAAGCGAGTCAGACAAACCTTCAAAAGGTGTTTCCTTCTTGTTCTTTAGGCTCGCCAGATACAAAGCCTGTTCCACAGCAAGAACAGAATCTCTTGAACTCTTCAAGGTCTTTTTAACTATCACCAACATATTGAGTAATTCGGATATGATGCTTTTAATTTTATTCATATAGTAGTTTATAATAAACTATCCATATGAATCAGAAAGAGACTGCAGGATCAGATCCACCTGAAATCCCTATGCATGATCATTTCAAATTTTTGAAGCTCCTCGATGTTCTTGATATTGTCAAACAATGATCGTAGACTAACTGTCCATCATGCATCTTCGCTCTGAAGAGTCTCCTAGAGATCTCAAAGTGAGCTGTATGACTGCTCACCATACAGCTCTTGTAGATAAGTAAGCATATCCTTCGCAGTCTTCATATCATTATGCTGGTGCTATAGTTCATTAGACATAGATGCAAGATGTAGCACCTAACCCAATAATCATCATGCATCCATTTTTCAAGTGCAGCTCGTTGATCAGAAGATGGACGAATCAGTAACATAGAGATTTTCTGATCGAGGACATAAGTCAACTTCTCAAAACTTAAAACTATTCTCAGATTCCTGAGCCAGTCTTTATAGTTGGCTTTGGTCAACTTGTTGGTGTCTAGGATACGAGCTAGTAGGTTGGAAGATGACATGATTAACTGTAGAGAGTAAAATTTTCTAATTAGATATTTATATTTAATTTTAATTTATTTTTAAAATTTTAAAAATAAACATAACTCCCACTATTTCATCGAGTTTCTCACACTCGAATGGAGAAATGAAAACTCTTATGTGATAGATGTTTCAAGTGGATACTGTGGTCCCACTGATCTACGCGCATTTCACCTAACAATTATTGATAATACACAAACCAATGAGCAGACAACACTTTGTCCATTACTTCACAAAGCAAGATGCAGCGACATCGATTTCTAAATCCTATGGCCTTATCTAACAATTATTGGCCATATTTCTTAGTTAAATCTGACCTACCATTCACTAGCGGGTGCAAAGCCATCATTGGATCCTTTACCTAATAGTTATTAGACCCAATCTCATCTCTACCCTAGAGCATCTAATGTTAATAGAGTGATTATATCTTTCCGATGCAACTAAATCACTATGACCAATCGAGAATAATCAATGCAAAAAAGACGCCCTCATCTCTATAATGATGGAAGACCACTAGACTTAATATATGTGAAAAGATTTATTTAGATCTCTTTTAACCATTTACATCTCATACAAATTTTAAATTAATTAGGGCATGGGCACAGCTCAAACCACCAGGTATCCAAATTCAAAACTGATCATAGTTGGCTAGATAAGTGAGAGATTGGTGGAAGGCTCACTGCTACCAGAGGCAATGGTCCTAATTAAATAACCACCGCTCAATTATTTGCCTTAGACACCAACTAATCCTGACCAATTTCAAATTGGATTAACCTAAGTGATTGAGGCTCAAGCCACTGAGCCAAGACCAGATTATGGATCAAGATTTTTTAACACATGCAAGTTAATCGATTTGATCCCGCAACTATTGATTCGATCTCGAGCAGACTCAACCTAATCACAATCAACTTCTTAATTCGATTAGATTAATTGTCCATCTCGATTTAGCCCAATATGTGCCAATCAAGAACCCTAAGACTCTAATCAAATTAGAAATCCAAATTGGTCTACCCATGAATCCAAATCATAGAAATGTTAGATCTTGACATAAAAATTTAGATATAAATTCAAATCCGAAATGGATTTCATATCCGAATGAAACAGCACAAGACACCTTCAAATCTGAATCTAATTTTAGATCTGAAAGAAAATAAATTTATTTCTAATCTAAAATAAATTTCAGATCTGAAACAAACACACAATTATATCATATGTAATGCAGAAGTCTTAGATCTAACAAGTTTTAATGTTCTATATTGTTTTAGGATAATCTTTCAGCATAACTGAATTATGCCAGGATAATCTTATATCAGAACGATGTCTAATTAATTAATTAATTTCAAATCTAATTTTTGTAAATTAGATTTTAGATCATATGCAATCATGTTCATATCAGAATCGTGGCACTGATACCACTATTGGATTTAGATGGTTTGATGCATGTAGTTGAAAAATTTTTATTTTTGCAGTAGAAACGAACATATATTAAAATATCTTTAATCTAAACATGTATTAGATCTGATCTATAAATCACCTAAAATGGATCTACGACACTAATATGATCGTACATTTGAAATCTGATTCTAAAATATAATCAAGTGGAGATCTGATCTCCATACTTTTGCACGGATCGATCTACACCGCAGTCGATGATCATGGACATCTAGATTCTTTGAGCCATACAAGTATTTGGCCTTTACAGATATCTATACGAGACCTTGATTTGATCAAAAACCTCTCAGACCCTCTTAGAGATGAAGAAGATGAGGAAGAAAAAGAGGTGGAAGAAGAAGACTATGAGAAACTCTTTCTCTCTTTCTTTTTCTCTCTTCATAAAATCCCACATGCCAAAGTGATAGGAGATGCCCAAGATAAAATCCCATGCTCCTCTTCTTTTTCATGGTAAAAATCAGATAGCCTTGCATATGCCATGCCCCCTTTCTCTCCTCCTTTTAATTGGCATCCAAAAGGGATTAGGTCAAACCTAACTAAGATAAGTTCAATCCTTATTTGATAAGGAGTTTGAATTCAAATCAAACTTATCCTATCCCTATGGCATGGAGAAAGAAGCGCTTGTAGAGGGCTTTTAGATGGTTAATTAATTCTAACTAATTAAAAATTTGGTTGCACCCAAGAAAAAAAAAATTGAGTCTAACTAGAAATCCAATCAGATCCTAATCCAATTAGAAAATTAGTTGCACCTAAGTCTCAATCAAATCAGAAATTGATCTCTCTTGCAATTGAGTTATCTCATAACTCAATTGAGCTTGATCTAATCAAATTCAAACCAAATCAAATTAAATCCAATTCAATTAGGCTTGATTTTAACCCCATTGCTCAATCAGATTGAGCTAAATAGCAATCAAATTACTTATTAATCAACCTACAACTCACTAACTCTTAGTGAATTACTTTATTGTAACATTTTCATTGGATTAATCATTAATCATATTGATACTTAGACTCAATTATGATTCATAATCATAAATCAATCATCTGATCTGTCAAAAATCTTTATTATGTGTGATCTCATACATTCTATTCTATTTGATAGTGAGATATACCATGATTTCTGTCATAATACCACTGAAACTTCTTTCAATAGGTTAGAATGATTCTAACTATGTCCATCAAGAATCATCGATCATCAATATGATGCTCGATGAGTCTCACAATCAATCAATGACATCTAGCAGTATGTACTGACAATCCAGTAAAATTGAAGTATTGAATCTCTAGATGTAGTTACCATATGATTTAGTCTTTCTATCATGAGTTTTGACTCGATGGAGATCATGAAAATTCATCAAATCCTAACATCAGTCATATCCAAGATTGGCTCAATTCGAGTTCATTCGTGAATTCTAATAAAAATTCTTTGCTGATATTCACACTTACTTCGGTTGAAGATTTTTTGAACTCAGTTTTGTGAATTGTATAGGACTACTCTTTTTCTATCAAAATCGATAGATTTCATCTAGATACATCCTATTCCTAACAGTAAATCTGAACCTACTGTAGCCAATATATACCATAAAGATTTGAATGGCTGAAGATCAAGTTTATGTGCAGTCAAACTATAATAGCCTCACTGTGAATAGCCGAGGCACCGTAGGTCAAAGGATCACTCACACCACTGTAGCATCGAGCAAATCATTGATGAGTGAGTAGACATCCAAGTAATTTTTCGTGTTGGTCATATTCAGTGTAAGTTGTTCTCTAACAACCACCTGCACTCACACTCCAATATTTCCATACTGTAGACTCAAGATATATCTATCTAAAAAGAAAGTGATCCATGCACAGATCTAATTGGATCTATCATC
The DNA here is from genome assembly GCF_000442705.2 of Elaeis guineensis. Classification (NCBI taxonomy): domain Eukaryota; kingdom Viridiplantae; phylum Streptophyta; class Magnoliopsida; order Arecales; family Arecaceae; genus Elaeis; species Elaeis guineensis. The sequence goes on along the minus strand of NC_026003.2, from coordinate 15,833,254 downwards.
ATCCTCCATGATGATCCCTCAATCGAGAGCATTTAGGAATTTACCATCAATAATATATATCCTAAATTCTTAATACTTTGAGAATATATATTATCGTCCGTTAATCTTTTGGATGAATCATGGACATATAAAATATGATTGAAATAAAAACTGTCTATTTTATTAATGAATAAAATTTACAAGTATAAATTTATATCTTAGAAATATAATATGCGTCAGCCAATAATTGACTTCTAGAGCACACATCTAATAGCTATGTCACATCCTGATACTAATAAGTGGAAAGAGATGATGATGATGAGATAAATCCATTAAAGATAAGAATACTTGGATTTTAACAAACTTACCACCAAATATTAAAATATTAGGAAGTAAATGGGTGCTGAAGAAATAATTTTTAAAAAAGATGAGTATAAATAAATATAAAGTAAAATTAGTAGCTAAAGATTTCAATAATATTAGCAATAGTATTATTAAACTTATTTGCAATGGTCAAAAGCGTATTAGTGACAGTATTTGCCGTTGTTAATAATCTATAATTTTTTATTTTTTTTGAATATGATATAATTTTAAAATTTAAAATATATCTTCACTATTCATTATCTAAATAATTATCATTAGAATATCATCACAAAAAATTACCTCGATCTAATAGCCCTAGCTATGTCAATCAATAAAATTTGATTTTGACAGCCACAAACGACTACATGATCATCTGATAGAAAGAGATCATTAATGGATCCAAAAACTTATAACGATGATCTCAATGATATTTGTAGCACATTATCAAAAAATTTTTCAATCGAACATCATTATCATGATCAATTTAGCACGAAATGATTTAGACTGTTAAATAAAAAATAAATGATCAAAAGGTTAAATGGCATTCGATTATAAGATAATTTTTTAGATAAATGATCTTTACTACTACTTTGATTATTTGTACGGTAGTGATCGTAAAATTTAAACCACGCATATATAAATGATCTAAAACTATATGTCTCTTGATACTCATTCTCAAAGTCCTTAGGAGGCATTTGGTAGCATGTAATCCTGACAGGATTATATGTAATTTTGTAACAGATAATCAGATTACACTATTTATTTTGTTACTTTCATAGGTAATGCTCTATTATATATAATACAGCATTATCTCAAAAAGAGGTAATCTGATTGCCGAAGGAGATGTACCTATGTGATTACATGTAATCTGATAATTCTGCAATCTTGCAACAAGATAACTTTAGGACTAAAATATCCCCATCAAAATAAATCAAAATAAATTATGGGTGGTCCCAATTGGTAAAAATAGAAAAAAAATATAATGGGTGATGTCATGAAAAGTTGTTGGTCTCAAAATTAAGTTGTTCCTATAGAAAATAGACAATAATCAATAAGCAAAGATAGGGATACTTTGGAATAATTATCTTATATTTTATGTAATCTAAATTGTATACCAAATACTGCAATGTAGGATTCTCCGTAATTTTACAACAACATTATTGCACATACCAAACAATGCAATATAGGATTCTCTATAATTTTATCAGATAATCACATTCCATCTATAATCACACTACCATAGCAACATTACCTATGTAATGCACCAAACGCTATCTTAAGTAATAATACTTGTGCTTTTATAAGATCTGCTTAATGTGAATGGTTCATATATGTGCGGTTTGGATTTTATGATCACCACCGTATAAATAATTAAAATAATAGTAAAAATTATTTATCTAAAAATTTATCTTAATCGATCATCATTTGGCCTTTTAATCACTCATTTTTTATTTAATGATCGAAATCATCGTATACTAAATTGATCATGATAAAGATGTCTAATTGAAGTAAAATTTGGATAGTATACTATAAATATCATTGAGATTATCATTATAAATTTTTAGATCAATCAATAATCTTTATCTATTAGATCATCATGCGATTGTTTGTGACCGTCAAAATTAAATTTTATTGATCAACAAAGCTAAGGCTACTGAATTGAGACGATCTTTTGTGACAAAACTCTAATGATAATTATTTAGATAATGAATGGTGAAGATGGACTTTAAATTTTAAAATTATATCATATTAAAAAAAAATCATGATGAATTTTTTTATTATTTGGCTTATGATTATTAGCGATGGACTTTTTTATTATTAGCAATGATGTTTTGCCATCGCTAAATAACTTCCCCCTTCCCACCCATTATCTTCCCTGTGCACCCTCATTTTCCCCCATCCCCCTTCCCCGTACGCCTTGGTTTTCCCCCACCCCCTTCTTTGCATGCGTATCATCTTCTTTGAGCTCTCCCCTTACTGTCGACCACCTTCTCCTTCTCCCCCTGCTGCTCCCCTTATCGAATCAGCCCCGCACCACCTCCCCTTGCCGAATCAGCCCCCGCCGCCTCCCTTTATCGGGTTAGGCCGTTAACTGCCTCCCCCTTCTCCTCGTGTCGCTCTCCTTATCGGATCGACCCCCTATCGCCTCCTCTTACCGCATCGACCCCTCTCCCCCTATCAGATCGGGCCCCCTGCCACCTCCCCCTTGCCAGATTGGGTCCGCCACCGTCTCCCCCTGCCACTTCTCTTGTCAGATCGACCCCCCATCACCTCCTCTTGTCGGATTGACCTCCTGCCCATCCCCTGGCCGGATCGGGCCCCTTGCCGCCTCCCCCTTACAAAGGATCGAGCCCTCCACTACCTCTCCTTATCGGATCCACCCCCTGGTCTCCTCCTGCCTCCCCAAGCCCCCAACCACCTACCCAAGCCCCAAGCCCTCAGCTACCTTCCATCTCTCCGAGGCCCCGATCGTGAGTCCCTAGCAGCCTCCCACCTTTCCGAGCCCTTGGCCGCAAGCACTTGACTGCCTTTCGGAGCCCTCGATCACCTCCTACCTCTCTGAGCCCCTGGTCGCGAGCCCCTGGCCACCTCCCACCTCTCCAAGCCTCCGGTCACGAGACCCCAGCCACCTCCCACCTCTCTGAGCCCCCGATCGCGAGCACCCCACTATCTCTCCAAGCCCTGATCGCCTCCCACCTCTCTGAGCCCTCGGCTGCAAGCCCCCAGCAGCCTCCCACCTCCCAGAGCCTCCAGTCACCTTCCACCTGCTTGAGCCCCGATCGTGATCCTACTAAAGTAATTGTAAACATCTCTGGGCTTAAAACTTCAAAGATTCTATGTTCATGCTCTTGGTGACACCACCAATGGTTGCATGTCCACTGGTAGCGAGCTCTTGATTTGAGATTCAACATTGTCTGTGATTGAAGTACTTAATTTGTGGGCTATTCTAATGTTCTTTTTAAATATAAAGCCGCATTTTAATCCTACTGAAAAAGAACATTGGGAACCTGAAGATGAGAACCACCATGCTGGTGATCTTGAAAATGTGACTGCTGGTGAAGAGGATATGATCTATTTGTCATGGCCATTTTATGATGCGGTATTATTATTTTCATAACATTTAAAAATGATAATTTGCTATTAAAAGTGGTGTTTTACTTATGCTTGAGCAGGTTCACTGAAGCATTATGCATAGCAGGTTACTGAAATACTAGATGTTTATGTAGTTTTGATTTGATGTTTCAGAGACTTAATTTTAGCATCGTTAACAAGTAGATTATTTACTTTTTCTTTATGTTTAATATGTTTTTAATGAGATATTATTCTTTCTACCTTTTAAACTCTTGCATATTTATTCTCTTTTACAGATTCCTCTTAGTAGACCAAATTTCAATATTGAAAGGGATGTTGTTGTCCGTACCGATCCTGATGACCTCAGAAAGGATAAACTTTACTCCTCATATATTCATGTTCACATCATGTTTCATTAATTTTAGGCATTAACATTGGATGATGTAGAATAATTAGTTATGATGTGTTGAGCATCAATTTATATATATGTTATCTTTTATTTTTTTTATTTTCATTTATTACATCAAAAGCATGTATGAGCTAGCAAGTCATTAAAATCTTCATCTCTGTTAATGCTAGCATCTAATGATTTGCTTGTTTTTTTTTACATATTAAAAATATGTTATAATTTTTATAATCATCTTAATTGATTTATGTCACTCAGTGTTATTTTATTATCTTGATTGCATGCCAATACATAATTTTTCTAGTATATTTTCTTCTTGTACCTATTTTTTAGATTTTAATTTGTTAAGATGCTCACTCATGCAGATGCTACATCTACATACTACTTATTTTTTTTATATATATGTAATTTTTAAACTTGCAAAGTAGATTTGTAAAATTATATACTTTATATTTTTATGTAATATAATTAATTTTTTATTTATAATTATATTAAATAATTATTATTTTATTTATAATAGATTTTAAAAAATAATTATAAAATAGATTTTAAAATATTTAATTATAAATTTTTTAAAATAAATAAAAACTATTAGTGACGGCATTAGCGATGACACTGTCATTGCGAATAATTTTTTTAAAATTTTAATTAAGAAATAAAAAATATTAGCAATAGCTAAGCTATTACTATTTTTTTAAAAAATTTAATTAAAAAATAAAAAAACTATTAGTGACATGCCATCGCTAATTACAATTATTAGCGACGATAATTTTTCCGTCGCTAATCATAGTAATTAGCGATCAAGTGTTGTTATTGGATTTTTAGCGATGGCAATTAACCATCGCTAATAGTCAGTTTTCTTATAGTGTATGCATCAAAATTTTTATTACTACAAGAATCTTATCAATAAACTTTCTATATTGAGATCAATACTTTGATGATCACTTGACCTAAATTCATCTTAAGATTATTATGATTTCCATCTTTAGCATGACTCAATACTTTTCTTGTAGAACCCTAGCCTTTTGTTTCCTTTAATCTGAGTCATTGTTTATCTTGTATTTTACTCTAGGTAGTTGGTAAGTCATCCTCAATCGTAATGGACTTTTCTTAGTCACTCTCATACTTTAAGGGTAATGCAATTCTTTATTTGATGGGGTTTCTTTCATTTATGGTTTATTCAATTAGATAACTTCAAGTATAATGAGGGAACATTATATTTAATTCCTCATATTTTTCATAAACATGGCATCACCTATATATGGTTATGCTAGCTTTTAGGAAGAGTATAGTTCATAGATTGTTAAAACTACCAAAAAACTAAAAAAAAAAATCTATAACGCAAAGGCAAAAGATCTACTATAGATTTTAGAAACCTTTCATAGATCTTTTATTTTAGACTTCATTCTTTGTCCATGTTAGTAAACCATTCTCGAAAGGAGGAAAAAAAGGCATGGAATAACACTTGTAGCTAACTATTAAAAGGATAAGCAAAGTTTCTTAGGATTCAAACCATGAGGACCGATACATAAATTCAAAATCCTTTTCCACCCATGAGCATGAAGCTCAATTGATATTGTGGTACCATATTTACATAGCATCTTATCCATATTGAGTAAGATCAAACTTACTAATATAGGGAGCGTAGAGTGAACCATAATAAAGATTCTTTTCAACATTAAGCCCACAAGTCACAAAAGTCAAATGCCGATCTGAATAAATGGTAAGTGGTTGCCCTTCGAGAGTCACACTAAGAATTCCAGAATCTTGCAACAAGTATGAAGGTTTTACGAACTTTTCTAGGATCCTGGCCATTTTTCTTGCAAAGGGAAACTTGAATAATATATCCCATGAAATAGTTCTTCGAATACAATTGTCAAATATTTATAAACTACACATAACTTAAGAAATTAGAAGTGTAAAGGAAATAAAAATGATATTTAGTATACCGATGATAGTGCAATCCAATAATGGCCTTCACCACCATACCAAATGTTATCAGGATAGCCTGGCATATTATCAATCAAAAGTATGATGGTCATGTTGTCATCCAATAAGATTATTCTTGAGAATCATGAAAGTCATATGGGCTTATATAATCCTCATGCAAAAACATGCATGGTAGAGGATCTAAACTTCGAGAACTCTACCCAAGTCGCTGCACTCAGCTTAAGCATCCCTACCTTTTAGATTAACTCCACTTTGCCATCCTCTCTGACCTCATCCATCATTGCAAGACCAAGCTATTGTCTACCAACCACCATCTCCTCGACATCACAACACCACCCTCTAACTCTTCTCCCTCAACCATTCCAAGCACCCTCTCTTATTTTCATTCTTCGAGCCTAGCCGACTTTCACTCTTTCAATCCAGACAACACTAGATGTGTGGCCCTCCCCAGCTCCGATAATCACAACTTCTCTATTCTATGTCCAATCACAAGTTCGACCTGATATCAATAAGCTACACATCCATCACCACATCAACCTTCAAGGGTATCATCCACAACTAGTATGGTGCCTATCTCCACTCCATCATCACCATCCTCCTTGATATGCAACAATCCACTCTTTTTTTTTTGGATAGTTTCATTATACCATAGTAATGCCTAGAGCTTCATATGGGCTATGGCTGCCCTCGATGGCACCAACATCCTCTTTCATGACCTCCATGCCAATGGCATTTCAACCACATCATAGAGAATTGAGTCACCATGGTGCAACACTAGTCTTCAATATGATCACAAATGTACATATCAATGACGAGAAGCTGCTCTACATCATGGTGGGCATGCTCACCGATAGGTCCATGCAACCATCCGAAAGTATTATTAAAGCTAGAGAAGATAGAGTTCCAATGTTATGCACGATGCAAGTGAGTTAAGATCTACAGCTAAGTGATTTACAACATTTGGAGGCCTGAGGGTGACTCGTTGCCTTTCAATGAGCAGGTGATCGAGGTTTGGGGCCCGACAAGGCCTACCACATGTCTACCAGCAGGTGCCAATATGAAGGAGTCCATCATGATGATGAGTGCACTAGCCAAGAACTAAAGGTGGTGTATAGAGGAAATAATGTCATGAGTGGATGATTCAATAGGCAAATATCAGTGAAAATATGCAGAGTTGGTCAATCCTATTAGAGTTTTATTGTTTTAAAAAATAACTAATTTTCTTATCCATTAGAGATAGTTGATTGTTTGAAGTTTTGACCCTTTAGTTTTCTTAAGGAAGAGATACTTCGCTTCTCTTCTTATCCATTTGGAGAAAGTTTGAAATTTTGATTGATTGCATTTTTTGCCAAGAGTCATATTTTTAACTTCTGTATAATATGGTGGACTTTGACATATATCAATAACTCTTCCTTTTTTTCATTATTACAATCTATCTCTTCTTTCTTACAATTATATTCTCTCTCTCTTACAAACTAGCAAGTGTATAGGTATTGGTGTACTATATCTGAGGTGCAACCTAAAGTGTAGAAAGTGTGAACTTTATATCATGGGGATAATATTTCTACAAAACTACCTATATAGCAAAAAATAATTATCTTTAAGAAAGTACTTTAAATGGTATGCCTAGCCCAAACTAATTTTTAATTTTGTAGGTTTTCTAGAAGTTTCCAAGAGTCTAAAGACAATCACCTTACTCTACAATGCTGCCCTTGTGATGATCAAAGCTCCTACGCATGAAGTTGAATTTTTGGATCGATTTAAAGGGCACAATTTTAAAAGATGGCTTTTCAAAATTCATTTCTTTCTTACTATGCAAAAAGTGATGTATGTACCTCAAACGCCATATCTTGAAAGTTATTTAGAAGATGATTCTTACATTTGGAGCAACTCATATGGTTGGAGGATGACTATATCTATAGACGTATAATTTTGTGTATTATGTCTAGTAATCTTTTTGACATTTATTGGCACCATGAGATAATATTAGAATTGTGGAATACACTTCATGTAAGATACTTGACCGAAGATGTAGGAAATAGATCATATGTGATTAACAAGTATATTGAGCCTAAGATGGTCAATAAGAAGACTATTATGGATCAAGTTCAAAAAATTATTTGCATGGCACAAGACATCATCATAATGAGAGAACCATGATTGAGAATTTTTAGGTGTCCATCATCATTGGCAACTAATCTCCATCTTGGAAAGACTATCAAAAAATATTGAAACATAAGCATCATCTTCTAACTGAATAGAAGAAGAGAAACATATTCCAGATAAATTAGAGAAATGCAAAATCTTATAAGTCATTCCAATTTAGGAACTCATAATGTGAATTTAGTAGATACATCTTATCTTAATAGTTCTAAAATGACTTACAAGGATAAAAAAAGGACTCGATCGAAAAAGGATCAATTTTTCAAGAGAGATAATAATCTCAAGGAAGAAAATAAAAGAAGAAGGGTCCTCGTTTTGTTTGTTGGAAGATTAGCCATTTAGCCAAAGAGCACTAACATTGCAAAAGCCAATAAAATTTATATCAAGTCAATAATGTTGAAGAAGATCAACTTATAGTAATGACTTTAGAATCCTTCATGGTTAATATAGATTATGAATGGTGGGTTGATTTTAGATCAACTTGTTGTATGACTTCTTATAAAAATATGCTCAAATGCTACAAAACCACTAAAGATGATGATAAACTTGATATAAAAAATTCAACTATAAGTTCAACCATTGGCTATGGAATAGTGGATCTTTAACTTTCATCAGGAAGGACTCTCACTCAAAAAAAAAAATATGTATCATGTTTCTCAAATTTGAAAATCTTATTTCCATATTCTTAGCAAGTCATCATAATTTTCATGTGCATGATATTTATATTTGATAGAATGATTCTATCCAAAAAATAGATAATTTATTGGAAAAGAATATGCTCAAGATGAGATGTATCTCTTGAATAATATCATTGATAGTGATATCATTTATTCTATGTGTGATTTGCATGATATTTGATATTATATCGCTTTGGCCATGTTAATAAGAAGACATTAAATACAATGGCATTATAAGAATTGATATCTAAAACTAATGCTCGTACTTCTCCTTTTAAATGTGAATATTGTGCACAAGCCAAATTAATTAAAAAATTATATAAGTGTATAATTAGATCTTCTAATATTTTAGAGTTAGTGCATACTGACATTTATAATAATAAATATTAAAACTAAAGGAGATAAAAGGTATTTTATAAACTTTGTTGATAATTACTCAAATTTCTCTTACATATATTTGGTAAGAACTAAAGAAGAAATTTAGAAAAATTTAAAACTAGCTGAAGTGGAATATCATTTAGGAACAACTATTAAAATATTTAAAATGATAGAAATGAAAAATATTCACTTATAGAATTTTTAAAATTGTATGAAGAATGGAATAATACATCAAACTAGTGTTCCTTACACACCCCAACAAAATGATGAAGCATAAAAAAAATAGGACACTACTAAAAATGGTTAGTGCTATATTAATTAACTCTAAGTTACCATATAATGTATAGATAAAATCAATATTGACCGCTAATCATATTGATAATAAATTAGGATTTTGTTGCATACATACCTACTAAATATTAGAATTTGTATGAATACACTCTCAAAATAGATATTTGTATGTATACCCTCATAAAATATTTGTTTTGCATGTATACTCTTTATTTTTTTTCCCCTCATATGTAGCCACCTAACATCCTTAAGAAATTATTGATTTAAAATTGAAATAATGAAATATCCTTAACATAAACATGCAAAAAGAAAATTATAAGAGTATATATGCCCATAGCAATTTTATGAGGATATTAATGCAATTTTATTTATTTATAAGGTTATACATATAAAATAATCTTTTGATTTTTTGTATAAAAATCCTTCAAAAATTGATATTTTCATGCATATCCTCATAAAATATTAGTTTTGAATGAATATTTTTGACATAACAGTTCAGCTGATATCATTAGCTAAAATTATATTTATTTAAATTAAAAATTAATTATGAAATTATCTTTTTATTTATAGAGTAGGTAATAGGTTAACAGATCTCATTAGACACTTATCTAATCTATTGAACTTCTCCTTTTTTCACATGACCGCTCTCTTTTACTCAAAATTACCCTAATCTCTCAACCTTCTTTGAAATTTTTTTTTGATATCTTTTGATCCCTATCTTTTACTCCGATGCTCAGAAATAAAACCATTTCATTGACTTCCTTCTCCATCATCGGTAGCCCTCTCTTTCTTTCATCAAAGTTCTCACTACCAAAATCCGAGTCTCTCTCATTAACATTATAGTTCTCCATTCATTGTATCCTTTTTTACATGAAGATGATTAGCTCTTGTCATTAGCATTATGAATTTTTTAAAGGAAAGCATTATGAGAGGTTTGCAACATTGATCTTTTAGTACATGAGATTTATAATATTTATCTTTTAGAGCTGAAAACTTTTCATGTGTAGGTAGATGGCTGATTTAAAATCACTTTGACAAGATGGGTCCTATAAATTAGGCTTTTTTTTCTTCTACAAAATCGAAGCTCCAAAAAAAAGTGGTTTAAGATACTCAATATAAGGGGTGGCCTCCTACCATAGGGATGAGGATGTTGTTAGTGAATCTAAAGAGTTCTAAAGTCCTTCAATGCCTTTTGCTTGGGTATGATTAATATATTCTTCTACCCATAGGTATAATAATAGCAAAGAAGCTTGATCATTGCAATCTATTATATGCCTTTCAGAGATCTAATCTCTTTCTATATTATGTTCCAGGCCCTCATATATGCATCCATAACAATAAATATTACATGCTAGTTTTCAATTAAATAATATATAATAGTTGTTATAAATGAAAAAGAATAAAATAGAATAATTTCATGGCTAGTAAAAAACTTTCATAACACTCTTTTTTATCTAATCGTGTTATCTATTTTTTCCTAAGCAATTTATAGAAAATATTGAGAAGCAAGAACTAGACTAATCTGAGTGTAAAAATAAATTCAAATAGATATAAAATAAAATTAAGATCTTTTTTTGCATATATACCCTTCTAAATATAAAAAAATATATGAATATCCATGTAAAATTTTTATTTATTCATATATTATTATCAATATTTCTTTTTGCATGTCTATGTATCTAGAGTATTTCAGTTATTTTAATTTTAAATTGCTAAATTTTTTAATAGCATTAGATGACATGGATACATATATATCAAAAAAAGAAAAAAAAAGACATACATATAAAAATAAATATTTTATGAGGGTATACATGCAAATATCAATTTGAAAATGATATTCAAGCAAATTTCAATATTTAAGAGGGAATATATGCAAAAAAACTAATAAAATATTATATTAAAGTTTTGATAAAATATCATATGAATTATAGAAGAACAAAAAATCTAATTTAAATTACTTTAGAGTATGGGGGTAACATGCATATCCTTTAGATCCATCATAAAAGATAAATAAAATTGGTTCTTAAGGGTATAAAGTATGTATTCATTGGTTATGCTAAAAATAGTAAAGGTTATATATTTTAAATCTTAAGATACATACTGAAATTGTAACTGCAGTTATAGAATTTTTTGAATGTTTAATAGTTAAATATACCAAGTCATTTAATATTGAGAAGGAATTAAATAAGGATGTACAAAAAGATATAGATGTTATTTTTTCACAAGATGAAGTAAGAGAGAAAAACTTAAATGAATCTAATGAACCTAGAATGCATGGTGAAACTTTAAAAGTGTTGGAAAAAACTACAAACATAGACGATAAAGTCATAATTTTTTTTTTTATTTATGCCATTAAACAAGATATCACAAATCAACAATAATCTCTATAATTTACTCAAACAATTAATAAATAAAAATAATCAAGCAATCTATAAAAAAAGGACATCATAATTTTGATATAAATCTTTCACTATTAGAATAATACAACTACTGTAGGTCTTCTCTAGATCAATTAGAGATTACACAAATATATTATTAAGAATAAATTTTGGTTCTATAATAAAAACAATCATCACCAATAAAATAAATTTCAATAATAAAGAGAGATAGATCTCACCAAACTTATGGATGCATAAAATAATTATTGGATAAGACTTTTTAAAGATCTAAATTATTTAACTTATAGCTTTCGATATCAAAAATAATATACTAAAATTTTATGAATATCGAGATACAATCAATTATCCGATCGTTTGATAAAGTAGCACCAAAATCTTTATTTTTCTTCTTCTCATATACCACAAAAAAATTGCATGAAACCTTTTTCTTTCGCTGCTTTTCATGCCTCTCCTGCCTTTCACATACATAACTTACAACCCACAGGCCAATTAATTTGAGTCCTACATAGACCCTTTTCTCCTTTTTTTTAATTAAAAGTTGTAGTGCCATATGAAGAGGGACATCCAGCAAATCTCTCCATCCTAACTCACATAGAAAATTCCACCAAACTCAAATGTATGGTTCTCATATAAGGATTTTATCTTGTCCAGCATGGCTTTTAACTATTCTTTCCTTTGCTTATGATTCATGGCCTCTTGGTAGCATTCCAGCTTTCCCTTATCAATGACCATCACATACCCATGAGGAGAATATCTCTAGGAAGGATGATGTCCTCTAGTAGATCTTCTCAATTAAATCTCAATTGGTAGTTTTAGAAGAGCTTGCTTAGAATACTCATCTGACATATTATCATCCAGTATGGGCTTATAACTGCGTTATCATCATCATCTTATACATCTCTCCCATTATCATTATCACTATGGTAGGAGGCACTAGACCCAGATCAACATAATTTCTAATGATAGATTTTGGCTTCTCAATCTTTTCAAAATCTTTGATAGTTTGATTTTTTAAAAATATAATATCTTTGCTTCTAATAATTTTTTTATCAACTAGATCCTATAATTGGTAACCAAACTCTTCATATGCATAACGCAGAAAGATACACTGTTTAGATTTTTCATGGCTTGGATCTCTCATCTTTAAGGATGTGAATAAATGTCCTACAACCAAATATCCTTAGGTGATCATATGAAATATTTTTCTGAATCTATACTCTTTCTAGCACATCACTTTGAAGAGAAACTGAAGGAGAAAGGTTGATCAAATCCACTGCAGTTCTTATCACTTTATCTCATAAGGATGTAGGCAATTTAGTATGAGAGAGCACACACCAAATTCTTTCATAAATAGTATGATTCATTCTCTCAGCAACTCCATTATGTTGAGATACTTTAAAAATAATTTTCTCAATCCTAATGCCATGATCTCAACAATATTTTTCAAATGAATCCATATATTCACCATCATTATCTGCTTGAATATACTTTAGTTATCTTCCTATTTTTCTTTCAACACTAGTATAAAAATATTTGAACACATCGAGCATCTAATCTTTTGATTTTAAAAAAAAAGCCCTTATTTTTCTAGCATGGTCATCAATAAAAGTAGCAAAATATAAAGCACCATCAAGAGTTCTAGTGTCTATAGTGCAAACATCAATATGAATCAAATATAAAACATGTGATCTTCTATGTAAAGGGGATTTATGAAAAGTAGTTCTATATTATTTGCTAGTTAAACAATTAGTGCATATCTTTAGAGATGTACTTTTGATAGGAAAGAGTTTTTTTTTTATAAGGATGTTAGATCCCTTCTTGCTCATATGGTCAAGCTACTTATACATAATTCAGTGGAGGAATCTTCAGCTGTATTCAGCTCTATCTTATATAATTTTGCCTGCATCATATAGAGTGTGCTTGATTTTTTTTTCTCTTACTATCACTAGAGAATCTTTGGTGAGTTTTCATTTTTCTTCATCGAAGTAGCTGTGATACCTTCATTATCAAATATTCTAGTTAAGATCAAATGGATGCAAATATCTGAAATATGTCTCACATTTTTTAGCAATAGTTGGTATCCAATATTGATTTCCAAGCAAATATCTTCCATGCTCATAATTTTTGTTATTCCATCGTTCTCCATCCTGACACTACCAAAATCACTTCTAGTAAAAGATGTGAAGAAGTCATGCTAAAATATAACATAAAAAGAGGCATATGAGTCAACAACTTAAGTACAATTATGGAATATAAGGTTAATTGAATTGTCATTACAAATAATAATGATATCAATATCAGATGCAACTACTACTATATCCTTTTCTTTCTTCTTTTCTTCACCTCTCTCTCTTGATTGCTCTCATTTAAATTTTATACATCCTCTTTTCATGTGCCCTAGCTTATCATAATAAAAATATTTAATTTTTTTCTAAATTCAGATCTTCCCCTTGACTTATTATAGTCATTAAAATTTTATAAATTTCTAATTTTGCTCCTTGCCCATCTTATTGTAACCAATGCCTCTAACTATATAGTTATACCTTGTTCTCTTCTTTTGGTCACCTTATTAAGCATACTATTCTTTACTATTTTCAATATCACCACAGCATTAGAAGCTGAACTACTAAGTGATACAACCAAAATTTTTTAACTGTCAGATAGAGAACTGAGCAACAATAATACTTACAACTCATCATCTAGTATCATCTTCATAGTAGTTAACTGATTTATAGTATTCTGAAATCTATTTAGATGCTCAACAACTGAACTTTCCTTCTTATACTTCATTTTCATAAATTTTCTGATCATGAATACTTTATTCTATGCGGTCTTCTATTCATAGAGGCTTTTCAATTTCTTTCATAAATTATGGGCATTAGTTTCCATAGCAATATGATGAAAAATACTATCATCTATCCATTGTTTGATTAATCCAAGTATCTTACTATTTATTTTATGCTACTCTTACTGAGTTTTCTTACTTGGTTTAGTACTATCCTCTTCAATAGAATCATACAAATCTTTGTAAAATAATAAACTTTCTATATGGGGCTTCCAAATTGAATAATTAAAAGATGTAAACTTAACCATACTTTCATCTACATGTTCTTTCATTTAATCAATATAAGTAAATTCGACCAGCAACAATCTTGCTCTGATACTATTTTATTGAAAAAAACTATAAATACAAATAATAAAGCCATAAATCTTTTTTTCTTCTTGGTGCAATTAAATAGAATATCATAAATCAATAATAATCTCTACGATTTACTCAAGCAATCAATAAGCAACAATAATCAAGTAATCCATAAAAAAAGGATACCATAATTTTGATGTGAATCTTTCATTTTTTAGAATAATGAAATTACTATAAGTCTTCTCTAGATCAACTAGAGATTACATACATATATCATCAAGAATAAATCTTGGCTCCACAATAAAAAAATCATCATCAATAAAGTAGATTTTAATAATAAAGAGAGATAGATCTCACCAAATATGTGGATGCTTGAAACAATTATTAGAGAAAATTTTTTAAAGATCAAAACTATTCAACTTATAGCTCTCGATATCAAGAACAATATATTAAAATTTCATCAATATTGGGATACGATCAACTCTCCAATTTTTCTTCCCCTGCACCATAAAAAAGTTACATAAAATCTTTTTCTTTCACTAGTTTCCGCCCTCTCCTACCTTTCACATGCACAACTTATAGCTTATGGGCCAATTAATTTGAGTCCTACTTGGACTCTTTTCCCCTTTTTTTTATTAAAAGTTATAGTCCCACATGAGGAGGACATCCAACAAGAAGAATCAAAACTCCAAAAAAGTAAAAAGAGAAGAATCAAAAAAGATTTAATATAGAAGATACTAAAAATTATAGAGAAGCTATTGTTGGATTTAGGTGGTTTCATACATCTAGTTTTAAAATTTTTATTTTTACAGCAGAAAAAATATAGATTAAAATATTTTTAATCTAAGCATGCATTAGATCTGATCTATAAACCACCTAAAATGGATCTATGATACTAACATGATCATGCATCTAAAATCTGATTCTAAAATATAATCAAGTAGAGATTCGAACTCCATACATTTATGCGGATCGATCTACACCGCAGTCGATGACCATGGATGTCTGGATTTCTTAAGCTGCATAAATATCCAATCTCTACAAGTATCCATATGAAGCTTTGATCTGATCAAAGGTATCTTGATCTCTCTGGGGTGCTAGCTCTCTTATGAAGACTGCTTCTTGATAGTTGATGTAGATCTTCTCCATGTCTCTCAGACCCTCTCAGAGATGAAGAAGATGAGGAAGAAGAAGAAGTGGAAGAAGAAGATTATGAGAAACTCTTTCTCTCTTTCTTTTTTTCTCTTCTCAAAACCCCACATGCCAAAGTGATAGGAGATGCCCAAGACAAAGCCCATGCTCCTCTTCTTTTTCACAGTAAAAATCAGATAGCCTCGCATATGCCACGGCCCCTTTCTCTCATCCTTTTAATTGGCATCCAAAAGGGAATAGGTCAAATCTAACTCAGATAAGTTCAATCCTTATCTAATAAGGAGTTTAAATTCAAATCAAACTTTTCCTATCCCTATGGCATGGAGAAAGGAGGGCATGTAGAGGGCTTGGCATGGGTTTTCTTATGCTAAAAATAATGGAGCATGTGGAACAAGATGCAGCTTCATGGGCGTGAGGGGGGGTGCTAGGGAGAGAGAGTCCCAATCCATTAGGATTCTCATTTTAGATGGCTAATTAATTTTTAACTGATTAAGAATTTGGTTGCACCCAAGAAAGAAAAAATTCTAATCTAACTAGGAATCCAATCAGATCCTAATCTAATTAAAAAATTAGTTACATCCAAGTCCCAATCAAATCAAAAATTAATCTCCCTTGCAACTGGATTATCTTACAACTCAATTAGGCTTGATCTAATTAAATCCAAACCAAGTTAAATCAAATCAAATTTAATTACACTTGATCTTAACCCCATTGCTCAATCAGGTTAAGCCAAATAGTAATCTAATTTCTAATTAATCCTCTTACAACTCACTAACTCTTAGTGAATTATTTTATTGCAATTTTTTCATTGGATCAATCATCAATCATATTGATATTTAGACCCAATTGCAATTTATAATCGCAAATCAACATCTAATTAGTCAAAAATCTCTATTATATATGATCTCATAAGTTCTATTTTGTCTAGTAGTGAGATATACCATGATCCCTATCATAATATCATGGAAATTTTTTTCAATGGATTGGAACGATTCCAACTCTATTCATCAAGAATCATCGATCATCAAGATAATGCTCGATGAGTCTCACAATCCACCAGTGATACCTAGAAGTATACAGTGATAACCTAGCAGAATGAAAGTATTGAACCTCTAGGTGTAGTTATTGTATGATTTAATTCTTCTATTATAAGTCTCGACTCGATAGAGGTCATGAAAAATCTGTCAAACTCCAACATCAGTCATATGCAAAATTAGCTCAACTCAAATTTATTCATAAATTTTTATAAAATTTTTTTTACAGTATTCACACTTGCTTCGATCGAAAACTTTCTGAACTCAGTCTTGAAAATCGCATAGAACTACTCTTTTTCTATCAAAATCGATAGATTTCATCTAGATACATCCTACTCCTAACAGTAAACTTGAATCTACTATAGCCAATATATACCGTAAAGATCCAAATGGCTAGGAGACCAAATTTATATGCTGTCAAACTATAGTAGCCTCACTGTGAATAGCTGAGGTACTATAGATCAAAAGATCACTCACACCACTGTAGCATCGAGCAAACCACTGATAAGTGAGTAGACATCCAAGTGGTTTCTCATATCAGTCACGCTCAGTGTAAGTTGTTCTCTAACAACCATCTACACTCTTGCCCCAGTGTCTCCACACACAGACTCGAGATATATCTATCTGCAAAGAAAGCGATCTATGCACCGATCTAACTGGATCCATCACCATCCTCTGTGATGATCCCTCGATCAGGAGTCTTTAAAAATTAACCATCAATAATATATATCCTAAATTCTAAACACTTTAAGAATATATATTATCACTCATTAATCCCTTGGATGAATCATGGACACATAAAATATGATTGGAATAAAAACTATCTATTTTATTAATGAATAAAATTACAAGTATAAATTTATATCTTGAAATTACGATATGCGTCAGCCAACAATTGGCTTTTAAGACATACATTCAACAAACTCCCACTTGCACTAAAGCCAATTGGCCATAAATCTAAGTCTCATCTTCTCAAGATAAACTTCGATCTTTTGCTAGCTAAGAGGCTTTATTAGTGAATCTGTCACATTCTCTATGGAGTTTACTCTCTGCACTTCGATGAACTTCTTCTCGAGGTATTCATATATGATGTGAAATCGTCGCTTTATGTGTTTGAACTTCTGATGAGACCTTGACTCCTTACCGAAGGATATGGCGCCATTGTTGTTGCAGTGTAGTGTAATGGCATCCGATGGCATGACATTAAGCTCTATAATAAATTTTTTGAACCAGAATGCTTTCTTAACAACTTCAGAGATGGTGACATATTCGACTTCCATTGTTGAATATGTGGTGATCAATTGTTTGAAACTCTTCCAACTAACTGAACTTCTGTTACATAAAATTATACAGTCCGATGTAGACCTTCTATCATCGATATCAGATAAAGTCTGAATTGATATATCCCTTCACTTTCAACTCAGATCTTCCTTCAAAGATCAAGAATAAATCTTTAGATCTTTTCAAATACTTAAGAATATTCTTCATAGCAATTCAGTGCTCTTCATCTAGATTCAACTGATATCTGCTCGTGGCACTCACGGTAAGGGCTATATCAGGTCGAGTATATAATATGACATACATGAAGCTTCCTATAGTCGAAGTATAAGAAATCTTGCTCATGCATTGGATCTTCTCAAGTGTGTCAGGGTATATCTTCTTGAAGAAATAAATCTCATGCCAAAGGGGCAAAAGTTTCTTCTTGAAGTTTTCATGCTGAACCTCTTTAGCACATTCTCTATATACATTTTCTATAAAAGACATAGCATCTTTTTAAATCTATCTCTATAGACCTTTATTCTAAGAATGTATGATACTTCTCTTAAGTCTTTTATGGAGAATTCTTTTGACTACTATACTTTGACAGAGGTTAACATAGAAATATCATTCCCAATCAGAAAGATATCATCCACATACAGTATGAAAAATATGATAGATCTCCCACTGATCTTTTTATACACACACGGCTCCT
Organism: Elaeis guineensis; assembly: GCF_000442705.2. Classification (NCBI taxonomy): domain Eukaryota; kingdom Viridiplantae; phylum Streptophyta; class Magnoliopsida; order Arecales; family Arecaceae; genus Elaeis; species Elaeis guineensis. The sequence continues at coordinate 15,814,279 of NC_026003.2, read as the reverse complement.
CATTTTTTATGAAAAATAATTTGATCATATTATTAAAGCGAGTGTTCCAACTTCGAGATGCTTGCTTAAATTCGTATATGGACCTTTGCAGTTTGCAAACTTTATGATTACTATCACTAGAGGTGAAACCCATAAGCTGCTCTATATGGATTATTTTCTAAGATATCTATTTAAAAAAGCAGTTTTCACATCTATCTATCAGATTTCATAATCATAATAAGCTACAAAAGTGAGTAGTGTCCGAATGGATTTCAGCATGACTACAGACGAAAAGATTTTCTAATAGTTGATGCCTTCGCATGGACTATAACCTTTCACTATCAGTCTTGCCTTATAGGTCTCTATCTTACCATCCAAACCTATTTTTCTTTTAAAGATCCATTTACATTCAATAGGTACTATACCTTCGGATGGATCCACTAAAGTCCATACATGGTTGGAATGCATGAAGTCAATTTCTGACTTCATTGCTTCCTTTTATTTCTCAAAATCAACATCTAACATCATCTCATTAAAGGTTTTGGGATCATTTTTATGGTCCCAATCTCCTATTAGGAATACTTCCTCTACATCCTCTGTAAGTATACTTAAGTACCTTTTAGGAAGATGAAAGATCCTATTAGATCTATGAGGTAGAAGAGGTACCATATCCACTAGCTAACTATAAATAGGTTTAGGCTCTAGAACTCGCTGCTTTTCAGAAACTATTTCTTCGAGCTCAATTTTTCTCTCACTGCCTCCATCATGGATAAAATATTTTTTTAAGAAGACAACATGATGGCTCACAATCACATTATGATCTTCTGAAAGATAAAAATAGTATCCCATGGATTTTTTAAGATATCTTATGAAATGAGCCCTAATTGACCTAACCTCTAATTTATCCGCCCGCTGTCATTTGACATGGATCGAACATCTTCAAATCTTGAGATAATCAAGATTCGATTTCTTACCATACCATATCTCAAACGGTATGGTAGGAATAGATTTAAAAGAAAATTATTTAAAAAATAAATTACAGAAAGTAACGTATATCTCCAAAGAAATAATGAAAGATCTATGAAACTCATCATAGATCGGACCATATCCAATAGGATTTTATTCCTTCTCTTGGATATCCCGTTAAGCTGAGATGTTTCAAGAGGCATCTACTGTAAGACTATGCCATTGTCATTGAGATAGCTTCAAAATTTTTTACTAAGGTATTCACCTCCTCGATCTGATTGAAGAACCTTTATAGATTTTTCTGTCTATTTCTCTACTTCACATTTGAACTCTTTAAACTTTTCAAAAGCCTCAGATTTGTATCGCATCAGTACACATATCCATATTTTGAGCAATCATCGATAAAGATTATGAAGTAGAGATAACCATCTCTGACCTGCACATCAAATAGGCCACACATATTAGTATGTATCGGGGCTAATGTTTCAATGGTCTTTTCTCCATATCCCATAAAGGGCAGCTTGGCCATCTTTTCTTGAAAATAAGACTCACTAACTGGATAAAACTCAGAAGTCAATAGCTCGAGAAGACCATCTTTCTCCAATTTGTTGATTATATCCTCTTCTATGTTGCCTAGCCTAGGGTGCCACAGATATCTTTGGTTTAACCTATCTCTTGGTCTCTTAGACCCTATGGCATTCATAACTTGCTCATTAATATTAACACATTTATCAACATGCAAATGATATATAGAGACCATCAATCATAAAGGCACATGCAATAATTTTATTTTCAAAATAAATTGAGTACGAATCCTTGTTAAAATTGAATATGTAATCATCCTATGCTAGCAAAGATACAGAAATTAAATTTCTGCTAGCTACAGATAAATAAAAATAGTTTATTAAAACTAAACTATATCCTGATGGTAATCTCATAGGATGGGTGCCCATGGCCATAGCAACAACTCTTACCCCATTACCGACTCGAAGAGTGACTTCACCTTTCTCAGCTCTCTACTTTTCTTTAGACCATGCATTGAACTAGAATTAGAATCTAAAACCTAACTGGAAGAAGAAAAAATTATAAGATAAGTTTCTATAATGAGTGAGTCAGACAAACCTTCAAAAGGTGTTTCCTTCTTGTTCTTTAGGCTCGCCAGATACGAAGCCTGTTCCACAATAAGAACAGAATCTCTTGAACTCTTCAAGATTTCTTTAGCTATCACCAACATGTTGAGTAATTTGGATAAGGTGCTTTTAATCTTATTCATATAGTAGTTTATAATAAACTATCCATATGAATTAGGCAGGGACTACAGGATCAAATCCACCTGCAAATCCCTATGCATGATCATTTCAAACTTCTGAAGCTCCTCGATGTTCTTGATTATTGTCAAATAATGATCGTAGACTAATTGTCCATCATGCATCTTCGCTCTAAAGAGTCTTCTAGAGATCTCAAAGTAAGCTGTACGACTCTGCTCACCATACAACTCTTACAAGTGAGTAAGCATAACCTTGACAGTCTTCATATCATTATGCTAGCACTATAGTTCATTAGACATAGACGCAAGATGTAGCACCTAACCCAATAATCATCATGCATCTATTTCTTAAGTACAGCTCATTGATCAGAGGATGGACGAATCAGTAAAACAGAGATTTTTTTATCGAGAACATAAGTCAACTTCTCATAACTTAAAACTATTCTCAGATTCTTGAGCCAGTCCTTATAGTTAGTTTTGGTTAACTAGTTGGTGTCTAGGATACGAGCTAGTGGGTTGGAAGATGGCATGATTAACTGTAAAGAGTAAAATTTTCTAATGAGATGTTTGTACTTAATTTTAATTTATTTTTAAAATTTTAAAAATAAACACAACTCCCACTGTTTCATCGAGTTTCTCACACTCCTCGAGTGGAGAAATGAAAACTCTTATGTGATAGATGTTTCAAGTGGGTACTGTGATCCTACTAATCTACTCGCACCTCACCTAACAATTATTGATAATACACAAACCAATGAGCAGACAATACTTTGTCTATTATTTTACTAAGTAAGATACAACGACATCGATTTCTAAATTCTATGGCCTTATCTAACAGTTATTGACCATATTTCTTAGTTAAATCAGACCTACTATTTACTATCGGGTGCAAAGCCATCATTGAATCCCTTACCTAATAGTTATTAGACCCAAGCTCATCTCTATCCTAGAGCATCTAATACTAATAGAGTGGTTGTATATTTTTGATGTAACTAAATCACTATGACCAATCGAGAATAATCAATGTCAGGAAGACACCCTCATCTCTACAATGGTGAAAGACCACTAGACTTAATATATGTGAGAAAATTTATTTAGATCTCTTTTAACCATTTATATCTCATACAAATTTTAAATTAATTAGGGCATGGGCATAGCTCAAATCACCAGGCATCTAAATTCAAAACTGATCATAGTTGGCTAGATAAGTGAGAGATTGGTGGAAGGCTCACTGCTGTCGGAGGCAACGGTCCTAATTAAATAACCATCGCTCAATTATTTGCCTTAGACACTAACTAATCTTGACCAATATCAAATTGGATTACCTAAGTGATTGAGGCTCGAGCCAATGAGCCAAGACTAGATTATGGGTCCAGATTTTTTAACACATGCAAGTTAATCGATTTGATCCTACAACTATTGATTCGATCTCGAGCAGACTCAACCTAATCACAATCAACTTCTTAATTTGATTAAATCAATTGTCCATCTTGATTTAGCCCAATATGTGCCAATCAAGAACTCAAGGACTCTAATCAAATTAGAAATCCAAATTGGTCTACCCATGAACCCAAATCATAGAAATTTTAGATCTTGACATAAAAATTTAGATCTAAATTCATATTCAAAATGGATTTCAGATCCGAATGAAATAGCACAAGACACCTTCAAATCTGAATCTAATTTTAGATCTGAAAGAAAATAAATTTATTTCTGATCTAAAATAAATTTCAGATCTGAAACAAATACATAATTATATCATATGTAATGCAGAAATCTTAGATCTAACAAGTTTTAATGTTCTATATCGTTTTAGGATAATCTTTCAGCATAACTGAATTATGTCAGGATAATCTTATATCAGAATGATATCTAATTAATTAATTAATTTTAGATCTAATTTTTATAAATTAGATTTTAGATCATATGCAATCATGTTCATATTAGAATCGTGGCACTAATACCACTATTGGATTTAGATGATTTGATGCATATAGTTTTAGAATTTTTATTTTTGTAGCAGAAACAAATATAGATTAAAATATTTTTAATCTAAGCATGCATTAGATCTAATCTATAAATCACCTAAAATGGATCTACGATACTAATATGATCATACATCTGAAATCTAATTCTAAAATATAATCAAGTGGAGATCCGATTTTCATACCTTTGCACGGGTAGATCTACACCACAGTCGATGATCGTGGACATCTAGATTTTTTGAGCTACACAAGTGTTTGATCTCTATAAATATCCATACGAGGCTTTGATCTGATCAAAGACCTCTCAGACCTTCTCAGAGATGAAGAAGATGAGGAAGAAGAAGAGATGGAAGAAGAAGACTATGAGAAACTCTTTCTCTCTTTCTTTTTCTCTCTTCATAAAATCCCACATGCCAAAGTGATAGGAGATGCCCAAGACAAAATCCCATGCTCCTCTTCTTTTTCATGGTAAAAATCAGATAGCCTCACATATGCCACGCCCCCTTTCTCTCCTCCTTTTAATTGGCATCCAAAAAAAATTAGGTCAAACCTAACTAAGATAAGTTCAATCCTTATTTGATAAGGAGTTTGAATTCAAATCAAACTTATCCTATCCCTATGGCATGGAGAAAGGAGGGCATGTAGAGGGCTTGGCATGGGTTTTCTAATGCTAAAAATAATGGAGTGCATGGAACAAGATGCAGCTTCATGGCCGTGCAGCATGAGGGCAGTGCTAGAGAGAGAGTCTCAATCATTGGGACTCTCATTTTAGATAGTTAATTAATTTTTAACTAATTAAAAATTTGGTTGCATCCAAGAAAAAAAATTCTAGTCTAACTAGAAATCCAATTAGATCTAAATCCAATTAGAAAATTAGTTGCACCTAAATCTCAATCAAATCAAAAATTAATCTCCCTTGCAATTGAGTTATCTCATAACTTAATTAGGCTTGATCTAATCAAATCTAATTCAATTAGACTTGATCTAAATCTCATTGCTCAATTAGATTGAGCTAAATAGCAATCAAATTGCTCATTAATTCTCCTACAACTCACTAACTCTTAATGAATTGCTTTATTATAATATTTTTATTAGATCATTCATTAATCATATTGATACTTAGATCTAATTATGAATCATAATCATAAATCAATCATCTGATCAATCAAAAATTTTTATTATGTGTGACCTCATAGGTTCTATTCTATCTGATAGTGAGATATACTATGATTTCTATCATAATACCATGAAAATTTCTTTCAATAGGTTAGTACAATTCTAATCCTATCTATCAAGGATCATCGATCATCAAGATGATGCTCGATGAATCTCATAATCTACTAGTGACATCTAGTAGTATGTACTGACAATCCAGTAGAATTAAAATATTGAATCTTTAGGTATAGTTATCATATGATTCAGTCCTTCTATCGTGAGTTCTGACTCGATGGAGGTCATGAAAAATTCATCAAATCCCAACGTCAGTCGTATACAAGATTGGCTCAATTCGAGTTCATTTGTGAATTTCAATGAAAATTCTTTGCTAATATTCACACTTACTTCGGTTGAAGATTTTTTGAACTCAGTCTTGTAAATTGTATAGGACTACTCCTTTTCTATCAAGATCGATAGATTTCATCTAGGTACATTCTACTCCTAACAGTAAATCTGAACCTACTATAGCTAACATACACCATAAGAATTCGAATAGCTAGAGATCAAATTTATGTGTAGTCAAACTATAATAGCCTTACTGTGAATAGTCGAGGCACCGTAGGTCAAAAGATCCCTCACACCACTGCAGCATCGAGCAAACTATTGACGAGTGAGTAGACATCCAAGTGATTTCTCATGTCGGTCACATTCAATGTAAGTTATTCTCTAACAACCACCTGCACTTTCACTTCAATGTCTCCATACTGTAGACTCAAGATATATCTATCTGAAAGAAAAGTGATCCATGCACCGATCTAATTGGATCTATCATCATCCTCCATGATGATCCCTTAATCGAGAGCCTTTAGGAATTAACCATCAATAATATATATCTCAAATTTTTAATACTTTAAGAATATATATTATCATCTGTTAATCTTTTGGATGAATCATGGATACATAAAATATGATTAAAATAAAAACTATCTATTTTATTAATGAATAAAATTTATAGGTACAAATTTATACCCTAAAAATATAATATGCGTCAGTCAACAATTGACTTTTAGGGCACACATCTAATAGCTATGTCACATCCTGATACTAATAAGTGGAAAGAGATGATGATGATGAGATAAATCCATTAAAGATAAGAATACTTGGATTTTAACAAACTTACCACTAAATATTAAAATATTAGGAAGTAAATAGGTGCCGAAGAAATAATTTTTAAAAAAGATGAGTATAAATAAATATAAAGTAAAATTAGTAGCTAAAGATTTCAATAATATTAGCAATAGTATTATTAAACTTATCAGCGACAGTCGGAAGCGTATTAGTGACCGCATTTGCCGTCGCTAATAATCTATAATTTTTTTATTTTTTTTAAATATTATAATTTTAAAATTTAAAATTTATCTTTACTATTCATTATCTAAATAATTATCATTAGAATATCATCACAAAAGATTGTCTCGATCTGATAGCCTTAGCTATGTCAATCAATAAAATTTAATTTCGACAGCCACGAATGACTGCGTGATCATTTGATAGATAGAGACCATCGATGGATCCAAAAACTTATAACGATAATCTCTGTGATATTTGTAGCATACTATTAATTTTTTTTTTCAATCGAATATCATTATCATGATCAATTTAGCATGAAATGATTTAGACTGTTAAATAAAAAATGAATGATCAAAAGGTCAAATGACATCTGATTATAAGATAATTTTTTAGATAAATGATCTTTACTACTATTTTGATCATTTGTACGGTAATGATCGTAAAATTTAAACTGCACATATATAAACGATTCAAAACTATATGTCTCTTGATACTCATTCTCAGAGTCCTTAAGGGGCATTTGGTAGCATATAATCCTGACAGGATTACATGTAATTTTGTAATCGATAATCAGATTACACTATTTATTTTGTTACTTTCATAAATAATGTTGCATTACGTGTAATGCAGTATTACCTCAAAAAGAGGTAATCTGATTGCCTAAGGGGATGTGCCTATATGATTACATGTAATCTGACAATCCTGTAATTTTACAACAAGATAACTTCAGGACTAAAATATCCCCATCAAAATAAATTATGGATAGTCCCAATTGGTAAAAATAGAAAAAAAATATATAATGGGTGATGTCATGAAAAATAGTTGGTTTCAAAATTAAGTTGTTCCTCTAGAAAATAGATAATAATCAATAAGCAAAAATGGAGGTACTTTGGAACAATTACCTTTTATTTCATGTAATCTAAATTGTATATCAAACACTGCAATATAAGATTTTCTATAATTTTATAATAATATTATTGCACATATCAAATAATGCAATATAGAATTCTCTGTAATTTTATTAGGTAATCATATTTTCTCTACAATCACACTACCATAGCAACATTACCTATGTAATGCACCAAACATCTCTTAAGTAATAATACTTGTGCTTTTATAAGATCTGCTTAATGTGAATGGTTCATATATACACGGTTTGGATTTTATGATCACCATCGTATAAATAATTAAAATAATAGTAAAGATTATTTATCTAAAAAATTATCTTAATCAATCGTCATTTGGCCTTTTGATCATTCATTTTTCATTTAACAGCTGAAATCATCGTATACTAAATTAACCATGATAATGATGTCTGATTGAAGTAAAATTTGGATAGTATACTATAAATATCATCGAAATCATCATTGTCAATTTTTGAATCAATCAATGATCTCTATCTATCAGATCATCATGCGATCATTCATGACCGTCGAAATTAAATTTTATTGATCGACATAGCTAAGGCTACCGAATTGAGATGATCTTTTGTGATAATACTTTAATAATAATTATTAGATAATGAGCGGTGAAGATGGACTTTAAATTTTAAAATTATATCATATTCAAAAAAAAATTGTGATGGATTTTTTTATTATTTGGCTTATGATTATTAGCGATGGTCTTTTTTATTATTAGCAACGATGTTTAGCCGTCGCTAATAACTTCCCCTTTCTAGCCCATTATCTTCCTTGTGCACCCTCATTTTCCCCCATCCCACTTCCCCACACGCCCTGATTTTCCCCCACCCTCCTCCGCATGCATATCATCTTCTCCGAGCTCTCCCCCTACTGTCGACCACCTCCTCCTTCTCCCCCCGCTACTCCCCTTATCGAATCAGCCTTGCGCCACCTCCCCTTGCTGAATCGGCCCCCCACCACCTCCCCTTACCATATTAGGCCATTAACCACCTCCCCCTTCCCCTCATGCTGCTCTCCTTACCGGATCGACCCCCCATCGTCTCCCCTTGCCGCATCGACCCCTCTCCCCCTATCGCATCAAGCCCCCCTGCCACTCCCCTTGTTAGATCGGCCTCCATCACCTCACCTTGTCGGATCGACCTCCTACCCATCCCCTGGCCGAATCGGGCCCCTCGCCACCTCTCCTTTGCTGGTTCGGGCCCTCCATGGCCTCTCCTTATTGAATCCACCCCCCAGTCTCCTCCTGCCTCCCCGAGCCCCCAGCCACCTACCCAAACCCCAAGTCCTCAGCTATCTTTCATCTCCCCAAGGCCCGACCATGAGCCCTTAGCAGCCTCCCACCTCCTTGAGCCCCTGGCCGCAAGCACTTGGCTATCTCTTCGAGCCCTTGATCACCTCCCACCTCTCCAAGCCCCTGGCCATGAGTCCCTGACTACCTCCCACCTCTTCAAGTCTTCAATCATGAGACCCCAGCCACCTCCCACCTCTCTGAGCCCCTGACTGTGAGCACCCCACCATCTCTTCGAGCCCCCGACCGCCTCCCACCTCTCCGAGCCCTCGGTCGCAAGCCCCCAGCAGCCTCCCACCTCTTGGAGCCCCCGACCGCCTCCCACCTCTCTGAGCCCCGATCGCGATCCTATTAAGATAATTGCAAATATCTCTAGGCTCAAAAACTTAATAGATTCTATGTTTACACTCTTGGTGACACTACCAATGGTTGAATGTCTACTAATAGTGAGCTCTTATTTTGAGATTCAATATTGCCTGTGATTGAAGTACTTAATTTGTGGGCTATTCTAATGTTCTTTTTAAATGTAGGGCCACATTTTAATCCTACTGAAAAAGAACATTAGGCACCTGAAGATGAAAACCACCATGCTGGTGATCTTGAAAATGTGACTGCTGGTGAAGATGATATGATCTATTTGTCATGGCCACTTTATGATGCAGTATTATTATTTTTATAATATTTAAAAATGATAATTTGATATTAAAAGTGATGTTTTACTTATGCTTGAGCAGATTTACTGAAGCATTATGCATAGCTGGTTGCTGAAATACTAGATGTTTATGTGGTTTTGATTTGATGTTTCAGAGACTTAATTTTAGCATTGTTAACAAGTAGATTATTTACTTTTTTCTTGTGTTTAATATATTTTTAATGAAATATTATTTTTTCTACCTTTTAAACTCTTCCATATTTATTTTCTTTTAGATTCCTCTTAGTAGACCAAATTTCATTATTGGAAGGGAAATTGTTATCCATACCGTTCCTGATGACCTCAGAAAGGATAAACTTTACTCTTCATATATTCATGTTAACATCATGTTTTATTAATTTTAGGCATTAACATTGGATGATGTAGAACAATTAGTTATGATGTGTTGAGCATCAATTTATATATATGTTATCTTTTATTTTTTTATTTTTATTTATTACATCAAAAGCATGCATGAGCTAGCAAGTCATTAAAATCTTCATCTCTATTAATGCTAGCATCTAATGATTTGCTTGTTTTTCTTTTACATATTAAAAATATGTTATAGTTTTAATAATCATCCTAATTGATTTATGTCACTCAGTGCTATTTTATTATCTTGATTGCATGCCTATACATAATTTTTCTAGTATATTTTCTTCTTATACCTATTTTTTAGATTTCAATTTGTTAAGATACTCACTTATGCAGATGCTACATCTATATGCTACTTATTTTTTTTATATGTATGTAATTTTTAAACTTACAAAGTAGATTTGTAAAATTATATACTTTATATTTTTTATATAATATAATTAATTTTTTATTTATAATTATATTAAATAATTATTATTTTATTTATAATAAATTTTAAAAAATAATTATAAAATATATTTTAAAATATTTAATTATAAAATTACTTAAAATAAATAAAAATTATTAGTGACGGCATTAGTGATGATGCTATCGTTGCTAATAGTTTTTTTTAAATTTTAATTAAAAAAATAAAAAACTATTAGTGATAGCTAAGCCATTGCTAATATTTTTTTTAAATTTTAATTAAAAAATAAAAAAATTATTAGTGATATGCCGTCGTTAATAACAATTATTAGCGATGATAATTTTACCATCACTAATCATAGTAATTAGCGACTAAGTATTTTCATTAGATTTTTAACGATGATAATTAACCATCGCTAGTAGTCAGTTTTCTTATAGTATATGCATCAAAATTTTTATTACTACAAGAACCTTATCCATAAACTTTCTATATTGAGATCAATACTTTGATGATCACTTGACTTAAGTTCATCTTAAGATTATTATGATTTTCACCTTTAGCATGACTCAATACTTTTCTTGTAGAACCCTAGCCTTTTGTTTCCTTTAATCTGAGTCATTGTTTATCTTGTATTTTACTCTAGGTAGTTGGTAAGTCATCCTCGACCTTAATGGACTTTTCTTAGTCACTCTCATACTTTATGGGTAATGCAATTCTTTATTTGATGGGGTTTCTTTCATTTATGGTTTATTCAGTTAGATAACTTCAAGTATAATGAGGGAACATTATATTTAATTCCTCACATTTTTCATAAACATGGCATCACCCATATATGGTTATGCTAGCTTTGAGGAAGAGTATAGTTCATAGATTGTTAAAACTACCAAAAAACTAAAAAATATATATCTATAACGCTAAGGCAAAAGATCTACTATAGATTTTAGAAACCTTTCATAGATCTTTTATTTTAGACTTCATTCTTTGTCCATGTTAGTAAACAATTCTCAGGAGGAGAAAAAGGCATGGAATAACACTTGCAGCTAACTATTAAAAGGATAAGCAAAGTTTCTTAGGATTCAAACCATGAGGACCAATACATAAATTCAAAATCCCTTTCCACCCATGAGCATAAAGCTCAATTGATATTGTGGTCCCATGTTTACATAGCATCTGATCCATATTGAGTAAAATCAATCTTACTAATATAGGAAGCGTAGAGTGAACCATAATAAAGATTCTTTCCAACATTAAGCCCACAAGTCACAAAAATCAAACGCCGACCTGAATAAATGGTGAGTGGTTGCCTTTGGAGAGTCACACTAAGAATTCCAGAATCTTGCAACAAGTATGAAGGTTTTACGAACTTTTCTAAGATCCTGGCCATTTTTCTTGCAAAGGGAAACTTGAATAATATATCCCATGAAATAGTTCTTCCCTACAAAAGAAAAGAATACAATTGTCAAATATTTATAAACTATGCATAACTTAAGAAATTAGAAGTGTAAAGAAAATAAAAATGATAATTAGTATACCGATGATAGTGTAATCCAATAATGGCCTTCACCACCGTACCGAATGTTATCAGGATAGCCTGGCAAATTCTCTATAAAATTCTCAGTCATTCCCTTTTTGTCCCCTTGAATATGATATCTTTTGCATCTTCTTCTACATTATGAAATATGCAATAACAATAATAACATAGTTCATTTAAAATGACAGGGAAAAAGGTTCTGATGGCTATGCCAATTCAATATAGCTGAATTTAGAAATCAATTATATTTTCAATCTCACAATTGCTGTTTTTATAATTGAAAATAATATCATGACCTATTACCACAACATAAGAAATTAGGACCTTATATTATAATACTGCTTCCCAATACTTGATAAAATTATAATGACAAACTTCTAATCAAATTTTATAATGTACATGTAATCCAGACTCATTTATTTTTAGTTTCTACAACTTAGTGTATGCAGTAATATACTAGTTTCACTCACTCTAACATTAAAGACGATGAAATACAGTGCAGTCCTACTTCTAATAGATCTCATAAATTAAATAAATAAAATAATCAATTTTTAAGTCACATATCATTAGAAGAGTTTCACTCACTCTAACATCGAAGACGATGAAATGCAGTGCACTCTTCTTTATAGCAGATCTCATAAATTAAAATAAATAAAATAATCAATTGTTAAATCGCGTATCATTAGAAGAATTATTATAATACATATTTTACTTTTTATGCTAGAAGGCATTACTAAGTGAACCCATGGCCAACAATTATCATAGTTAGTTACGTACCAACCGGTATTGAAAGGATGGTAATAAATTTTTTAACATTTGTATATTCAAATATTTTCAAGTGCATCCTGGTGTTCTCAAAAGAACCATTTTCAATGATGTGATTGAAGACACATATTATTGTACTAATGGTTATGTGTACTTAAATTTTTTCAAAATAAATGATATTAGCAGATGCATTTATTGGGTTAACTTTCATAAGATATCGCATGTTTTAAAGCCTTCTTAAATTTGTAAAATCCTCTCTATTATTTATTCTTACTATTATTTTAAAAAAAATATTTTATTCTAATCTATTCTTATACCTTATTATTCCATTGCTAAGTTCCATTATTTGTATTTCTTTTTCTTTTTGACTCTCCTAGAATATCTTTACCTTCTCTCTTAATATAATTCACCATTTGGTCTCATATTTTATTTGATTTAGTTATTAAATTATTTTTTTATTTAGTAAATTCTTCTTAAAGATATAACTTTTCTCTTTTGATATTCACCTTCTTATTTTTAGATATTTATTAATTTTTTTCTTCCTTCTTGCCCTTCGTGTATAATAGTAAGGTCTGTAACTTATATTATGTAGTTGAACTCTCCCCCTCTTTATTATTTTTCCTTACTGATCTTTCTCATGTTCTAATCTATTTGTATCAGATTTGATCCACTCTTACAGGTTATTAAATGCTTGATTCTATTTAAATCATCACCTGCAAGTGCAAGTATCTTTTCTCCTTCAAGAATATCTTGTATCGATCTATTTGTTTCTTGCCAAACCAATTGTTTAAACATCCCCTCTCAGCATACTTGTGGTGCATAAGTATTAAGTAAATAAAATATCTTTTCATCTAAATCTTATTGAATAGCTAATATTTTATCAATATCCTTTCTACATTAATTACTTTATGCTACATTTTATTTTCCACTACTATTCCTCCACCATTTCTATTCTCTATTATCCTAACTTATACATATATCATAGTTTGTAATCATCCCCCAAATTCTAGATTCATAACCTCTTGATTTAGTTTTGTATAAGCAATCAATATTTATTTTTCTATGTGTCATTATATCCACTAGTTGTCTGATCCTTCTAGTCAAAGTTAGCATTTAAAGTAGCAAATTTAATTTTCTTCTTCTGTATAGTTACTTTGTTGAAAAAAATATGTACTTTCTCCGATCTCATTATTACTTTGATTGGCTGCCATTGTATTAGATTACTACTACAAGACTCTTTAATCCCAAATAACCATATTCATCTGTCGCTACAATAAGGTTATGTTGTAGGTTAGCTTGTAAACAATGACCTACTAAAATCATTGCTCGTTTGTCACTCTATGTTAGTTCATATTATACCAAGTCATTCATAGACAACACCTAGCTATCCCTTGATCATTTGTCACAAAAACTGGTCATGTAGTAGAGGGTGGCCTAAGGATTATGACCTAACCAACTTTGCCCACTTCTTAACAAAATCAAGTAATGATCGTGGCACTTCACATAAAACAGAGGACACTCTAATATTCATGTGTCGTAAATTAGGATTCATTTCATAATCACTATTGAGACAATCGGATCTGCTCCCCTTGATTCGATATTGGCTATCCGATTCAAGATCGGTTCTCTCAATTCCACATCGACAACAGATGTTATAGATTCTGCAGAGCTAAGAACGGAACTAGAAACACAAGAAAATATGGAAGAAGAGATAGAATATGGCATAGGTGTCTACATTGCTCCAGAGCAAGCCAAGGTGGCTGCATCCCAGATATTCCAAGACTTCAGCTTGCCAGAGCACAAAAGCTTTGCAAAAGTCTGTCGAACCAAACATACAAATTCCAAGCTCTAAAGTTGAAGCAGAACCATATTTGGATGTATCAGATGCTGCTCCAAATAAAAATAATGATGGATGCAGGCTTTGTAGAATGGATGGGACTTTGATTTGTTGTGACGGATGCCCCTCAGCAGACCATTCAAGATGCATAGGGCTAAGCAAAGCATTTATACCTGAATCGTGTGGTACTGTCTAGAGTGCATAACTGACAAGATTGGCCTTACAACTTCGAAAATAGGAAGGGAGTAAGAGGAGCCAAGATCTTTGACATCGACATGTATGGGCGGATGTTTCTAAGAACCTGTAGTTATTTAATCGAATCCACTCTAGTGTCATCTGAACCCTCCTCGGATAAAGACTTTCCTCATGGGCCACCAACATCTTGATAGCCTACATTGGTCGATCGCCAATGCCTTTAGGCAGTTACCGACCCCTCATTGGGGATTTGCCACTGCCATCGATTTTCAATCTTCACTACTGACCACCGACACCTCCTCAGTTATCAACATCTTCAGACAACCACCAACATCACCTCGATGTATGACCCATCCTCAACTAGAAGTTAATGAATAGCTACTGACCTCAATTGATATTAAAAGAATGGCCGACCATCATGACCGATTAACCATCATGGCTGAAGCAGCATCATCATGGCCGACTGCCATGGCCGACTGCCATGGTCGACTGACATGTCCGATTGACATGACCGACTGTCTAATCTATAGTCACGATACCACAATCATGGGTTACAACTGCATGCCATGACCATTAATAGGCATAAACTATCTACTAACTCTATGATTATGATTTGATAATATGGTTAACTATCCTGTAGTGCCATAAAAAGCGGGATCCCATGTACTCAACAGTTATTTTCGAATCGCTTTTAAAGGGGAGGTAAGGGAACAACAGTGGTAAGGATAATTACTGAGCGAAACTCAATCAAATTCTACTTTCAATATCCTGTTCACCGCTCCCCACTATCTTAGGCATTAGATGTTCTCTACCGAACACAATTCCAGCTAGTGGACTTGTTTTGTAGGTCGCTCTTCACCGGAGTTAGTCGTACATGGGGATTAGCCTCAATAGATTAGCACACCAAGTAGGGGGTGAAACAACTCCATCGGCTCTACTAGCCTATCTTCCCATCGAAAAGATTTCCACCTCCAGCTCCATAGATAGAGCTTAGTTCCTCACATCCGATTGTCAATGTGGATGCTCAGCAATTCACTGTGCTAGTGCAGCAAGTGAAAATACTGACGGAGACAGTGCATAGCCTCCAACAATAGCAAACACAGTAGCAGCAACAGCAGCAACGGATGGTGGAGGAGCCGGCACCATGCACAGTACCATCCAGGCACAGTCGCAGCACCCTGCGATGATCTCCTTTCCCATCTCTGGAATGACGACTCGCTCGACATTCTTACTATGTTGAGCCACCACCTTTCCAGTACTCCCACCATGCCACCCATCAATAATGATGGTCTCTTTCTCCTTCTCACCGCTACAGCAACAAGGGGAAGAGACCGCGTTCACCTTCATATTCTTCATCTTCAAGTTCTTCAAAGAATTCTACACCTATATTTTCATGACAGTGGTGATTTGATGACTATGAGTGCAAGCTCTCGCCTAGCTCCAGAGGGATGGTCGAGGATCCTCTCATGACTTCGGCATCCACACAACTCCACCCTTCCCCCGATGCATCTTGGATGAGCCGATTCCGACTCGATTCAAGATGCCACAGATGAAACCTTATGACGGTTCCACTGATCCAGTTGATCACCCAAAGAGCTACAAGACCCTTATGATGATCTAGGGGCAACCGACGTTCTCTTATGTCTTGGCTTTCCGACCACCATTCGGAAAACTGCTTGGGTCTAGTATTCTGGACTCCAGCCAGAAAGTACACACTCCTTCAAACAGCTGGAGCACTCATTCATGGCTTACTTTAGCATCAGTAGAAAGATACCAAGAACATCGACAGCCTCTTCTCCTTCAAGTAGTACGAAGGAGAAAAACTCAAAGACTTTATGGCACATTTCAATATAGCCACATTTAAAGTTTGGGATCTCAATAAAGACATGACTATCTCAGCCATGAAAAGGGGGCTCAGAAACTCCAAGTTCATTTGATCGCTCGACAAGATGCTCCCCCAGACCTATCCTGAACTTCTTGAATGTGCATACAAGTACATTTGCATAAAAGAAAGCACTTTTGACCGGCATGAATCAATGAAATAAATTCAGAAGAAACAAAAGAGTGGAGCTCCAACTGAACCAAGCAAAATACTGACCAACAAAGGAGCTTCACCCCACCAATGGAGTCCAAAACCAAGCAACCATGGTTACAGGTGCTCTCAAGGAGCCGCAATAAGAGAAAATATTGTCGGTTCCATCATGATCATGGTCATGATATCAAATAGTGTATTCAACTGAAAGATGAGATAAAAGACCTGATCCAATGGGACTATCTTAGGAAATACTTATGCAACTATCCGATTCAGCTTTCTATAGACCGACAACCTCAAGAACCTAACAGTAATCAACGACAGGAATAATCGACATGATCTTAGGATGACTAAGAGACTGGGGGACAAACTACTTGGGAAGCTTCTCTCAAACAATAAATCAACATGATCCCAACAGGATTGAGACTCCAGAGGATAGATGATTTGGAAAGCTCCTCCAAACGATGACTCGATCATGATACATGATTTGAAAAGCTTCCCCAAATAACGAGTCAATCATAATTTTCGATCCGAAAAGCTCTTCCAAACGATAATTATGTTCCTCTACAACTGAATGACTTACGATCATGCTCCGATACAACAGAACAATACACGATAATGTTTCTGTATGATGGAACAACTATCCCTCCGACATGGACAATCCACGAATATCTTTAATAAAATTGTTTCTATGATATGATATATTCGAAATGACATGTTTGGTTTTTGATTTTCATCTGAATATTTGACTATTTATGGATTAGTTCGGATAGATCCCAAAAGAAAAATGATGAGTCAATGACTCATCCGACGACTATGCAATTCAATAATAAATAAGTTTCAACTCAAGATAATTCGGCTATTCACAAATATGATGCCTGACCAACGGCCTACCGACTAATCTACATGCCGATTCTGATCGATCGAAGACATAAGACAGATGACTATATATGCTGACTCAGCTATGGATGAGCAGAATAATATACTGACTTGACTAAAATTAAGTGGAATGATATGCCAACTCAACTACGGTTGAGCAGAATAATATGTTGACTCGATTAAAATTGAATAGAATGATATATCGACTCAGCTATGACTGGATGGAATAATATACCGACTCAACTATGATCAGATGGAAGAATATACCGACTCGACTATAGTTAGACAAAATAATATACCGACTCAACTATGATCGGATGAAAAAATATGCTGGCTCAACTACGGCTGAGTAGAACAATATGCCGACTCAGCTAAGGTTGAGTGGAATGATATATCGACTCAGCTACAACTGAGCAAAATAATATGCTGACTCAACTATGATCAAACAGAATGATATACTGACTCAGCTATGACTGGATGGAATAATATGCCAACTTGACTACGATCGAATAGAATGATATGCCAGCTCAGCTATGGCTGGGTGGAACAATATGCCAACTTGATTATTGTCAGATGAAAGAATATGTCCATTCAACTATGATTAGACAGAACAATATGCTGACTCAACTGCAATTAGATAGAAGAATATGCCGACTCGACTATGATCAGATGAAATAATATATCGATTCGACTACAGTAGGATGAAAGAATATGCCGACTCGATCATGATCGAATAAAACAATATGCTGACTCAGCTATAGTCGGGTAGAAGAATATACTGATTCGACCAAGGTCAGATGGAAGAATATGCCAACTCGATTTCTATCAGTTAAAAAATATATTGATCTGACTCCGATTGATCGAAAGAAATACGAGCTCTAGCTTAAACCCAAAAGGACCAAAAAAATATTTCAAATTTGATCGATCAAAAAATATACCGACTTGACTACGATCATCTTAGAGTTGCAGTCAAAATGATCATAGAATCGAGACTCGAAGTTATGACAGAAGATATGCTCTCCCATCGTCCAATGTGTCCAGTCACCTTGGATTTGGGAGTGAGGGGCAACTATTGGGACAATCGAATTTGCTCTCCCTGATTCTATGTCAACTACCCGATTCAAGGTCGGTTCTCTAAATTTTGCATTGGCTACAGATGTCATAGATTCTATAGAGCTAAGAATGAAACTAGAAATATAAGAAAATGTGGAAGAAAATATAGAATATGGCATAGGTGTCTACATTGCTCCAGAGCAGACCAAGGTGGGTGCATCCTAGGTATTCCAAGACTTTAGCTTGCCAGAGCACAGAAGCATTATAAAAGTCTATCAAACCAAACATACAAATTTCAAGCTCTAAAGTTGAAGTAGAACCATATTCGAATGTATCCAATGCTGCTCCTGATGGAAATAATGATGAATGCAGGCTTTGTAGAATGGATGGGACTTTGATTTGTTGTGAGGATGCCCCACAGCACACCATTCAAGATGCATAGGGCTGAGCAAAGCATATATACCTGAAGGGGTGTGGACTGTGTGGTACTGTCCAGAGTGAATAATTGACAAGATTGGCCCTACAACTTCCAAAATAGGAAGGGAGTAAGAGGAGCCAAGATCTTTAACATCAACATGCATGGGTGGATGTTTCTGAGAACCTGCAATTATTTAACCGAATCCACTCTGATGTCATCCAACCCCTCCTTGGATAAAGACTTCCCTCATAGGCCACCAACATCTTGATAGCCTATATTGGTCGATCGCCAATGCCTTCGGGCAGTTATCGATCCCTCATGATTTGCCACTGCCACCAATTTTCAGTCTTCACTGCTAACCACCAACACCTCCTCAGTTATCAACATCTTCAAATAGCCACCAACATCACCTCAATGTGCGACCCATCCTCAGCTAGAAGTTAATGTATAGTTGCTGACCTCAGGTAATATTAAAGGAATGGCCGATCATCATGATCGACTGACCATCATGGTCAAAGTAGCATCATCATGGCCGACTACCACGACCGACTGCCATGATCGACTGATATATCAGTCTGATATGGTCAATTGCCTAATCTACAATCACGATACCACAATCGATTACAACCACATGCCACGATCGTTAGTCGGCATAAACTACCTATTAACTTCATGATTATGATCCGATAATAAAGCTTAACTATCTTATAGTATCATAAAAAGTGGGACCCCATGTGCTCAATGTTACACCTGAATCGCCTATGAAGGGGAGGTAGGAAAACAACAGTGGTAAGGATAATTACTAAGCGAAACTCTATCAAAATCTACTTTCAACATTTTGTTCACCACTCTCCACTAACTTAGACATCGGAGGATCGCCATCGGACATGATTCCGACCAGTGGACTTGTTTTGCAGGCATTTTTCATTAGAGTCAAGCACATATGAGGATTGGCTGCAACAATCACTAATATATTTAACAAGTGGCTGTCAGCCTAACGTTTGCTCTGGAAAGCTTTTGCTTAGACATAGGAAAAATTAATTAGAACAAAGTATGCAAGGGTATGAAAAACATGTTGAAAAATCATTATCTAAATGCTTTCAAACATCTCCTTGAAAAACTCCTATGCTCACAAAATCCTGGAATAACCCATTCAAGATTAAGTTACACCCCATCCTACTTCACCACCCCTTTGATTCTAAATTCTAGCAAGTTTATATGAATGCAAGTATATTAATTTCTGTTGGTGCACGTGTGGTGCTCCCAAGCCTTAGGAGACCATGAGAAGAGCTAGGGGTTGACTCTAAGAGGCTAGGACCAATTTGGATCCTAGAGTTAGGATAGAAGTGGTCCTAGGATGGAGGCAGTGCATAGCTCTCCACAGGCTTGAGGTTTAGATAACAAGAACTTCGAGGGGAATGGTTGGGGCTTCGGATACCTAGAGATACAAGATGAAGCAAGGAACCAAAGTTAGGGATGAAGCTGTGAGAGAAGAAGCAGTTTCAATAGATTAGTCGACTCAGACTGAGATTGAATCAACTAAGTTACAGGTGGATTAACTCAGTCTCAATCTGGATCGATTAAGTCTTAAAAAAATATAAGATAGAATTTTGAGAATCTGTGGCATGGTATGCAGGTTAGTCGAGTCAGTCCAATCTCAGTCGACTAAGTCTCAAGTTAGTCGACTCAGTCTGAGACTGAATCAACTCTGTTGTACAGGCAGAGCATAGCAGATTTTCTATTTGGATTTAAGATTGAATTTTGATCTTAGGATCTTAAGATCTGATTTGATATATCTTAAGGGGGCTAACTCTGGGATTGGATTGAGACTAAGAGATGAGAGCATATAAGACATGGATGTATATGGACTCGGTGAGTACTTTTATGTATTAGGTTCAGCCAGAGGAGTTTTTTTATTAAGCTTATTGGCTGTGTGTGTGTGTATAATGTATTAAGATTTCAAGGATTATTAAGATGAATGGAATGAATTGATCTTTTCTTCCTAACTCTCTCCCTCTTTGGTTCTAATGCCAAACCCTAGCCATCTTTTCTGTTCTACTTTGTCTACTGGATTAACATCTAGATTTCACATGAGGCGATACTCATCTAGTATGGGAGTTGTACTGAAGGTTTCTCAACAAGTGATATCAGAGAGTCTGGTTGCATGAAAGAAAGAAAGAAGATGCCAAAAATCAAGATTCAGCCCTATTTTCTATAGCACCCAGATTTGCCCTATTTTCTTCTTGTTACTTTCTTGGTTGTGGTGATCTCCTAATTTAGGTGAAGGATTTTTTTATTCAAAGAAGGTAGAAGGAGATCTATTTCAGATCTAATCTCATTTTTGGGGTTGTGAGGCATGGTATTGTAGAAGGGTATCTAGGGCTGGTTGTTTGCTTGAATGGTGGAATGGCTTCAAGTGGGTTTAAGATAGATTTTGAGAAATTTAATGGCAAAAAAAATTTTACTTTGTGGCAGCAGCAGGTGAAGGACTTGTTGGTGCAGCAGTGGATCAATAAGATTTTGGTGAGAGAGAGATTGAAAAAAATCAACACTGAGGATTGGGAGGAGCTGGAGGAGATTTTCTTCAATATGATCAGGATGTATCTGATGGATCAGGATCTACTGAAGATCAGCATGGAGACCATAGTGAAAGATCTTTGAGAAAAGCTAGAAAAGATGTACATCGGCAAAAATATGACGAACAAGCTTTAGCTGAAGAAGCAGTTGTACAGCTTGCGGATGTCCAAGGGAGACGAACTAATTAGTCACATTCAAAGGTCCAATCAAGTATGTTCTGATTTGATGAATATGGATGTGAAGATCGAAGAAGAAGATCAGGCATGGTTATTGTTATGCTCACTCCCATCGGCATAGATGGTCTGATCACAACCTTGGTAGACAACAAGGAGTCCTTGGAGTCTAAGGAGGTTGTGGGTGCTTTGAGGTCAAACAAGCAGCAGAAGAAGATTTGAAAGGGTGGCTCTACTATGGAGGCACTTGCTGCTCATGAGAGGCAAGGAAGATTAGCAAAAAGAGGTAAATCCTAGAGCAGATTGAAGAAAATCTTGAAGTATTATAGCTGCCACAAGACTGGACACTTTAAGAAGAATTATTTACTTCAGAAGAAGTGCAAGGGAGGAGAAGGGAGGGATTCTATTGGTACAATCACTAAAGGTGAAGAGTCAGATGAGCTCTTGGTAGTTTCAAAGGAGCCCATGATATGTGGTGTATCCAAGATGGCTTCAAAGGGATCCGCAGAGTGCGGAAGATCCGAAGGGCCAGCGATGGAGTTTGAGATGCAGTCGGAACACAGGCGGCTGCATGTGTCCCGACTGTATGAAGCAAGACAAATATAGCTGGGACACAGACTGCTACAGATCACAGGACAGACACAGTCAGGACACAGACGGTTGCAGACTGCAGCATAGGCACAATCAGAGATAGGTGGCTGTGGAGCTACAGCATAGTCACAGTCGGGAAGATAGGTGGCTATGGTCCGTGGCACAGGCACAGCTGGAGATAGGTAGCTGCGGAGCCACAGTATGGGCACAATCAAATACAGCCGACTGTGAGATACACGCATAGCTAGACTACAGACAGTTGTAGAATTCCTTAAAGGGGAAGGCTGTGGTTGGCTTCAGAAAAGGTTCAGTCCTTTGCAGGGGCTCATAGAGAACTAAAGATTCAGATGGAGCATTGTCCAAAGATGTCTCCGCTAGTGCAGGTGGCATCAAGAAAGTCTTTGAAACAAGTGGAGGTTGTATAGTACCAGAATCAAGGAGGATATTTTGATGGACACAAGCTTCAAGTTTCTTAGTGGCGGAGGTATGCAGGTGCAGGATCGATGCACTGGGCATGGTGCGCAGGAGGTCTACTATGGTGGCAGATGGTATCCAGTGGATGCGAATGCGTCAGATGCATAAGCATGGAGTACTGGAGGGCATCATCAAAATTTTTTAGTATCAACATCGATGTCAAGAAAGTCCCATGGCTGAAAAGGAGTCTATGGAGTCAACGGACACGGGAGAGTGCTAAGAGACAAGCGAGGTTCTTCAGCTTAGGTGGAGGAGGTCATCTCTGAGGCCTCCAGGGTTGAAGGGGATAGCATCAACGTTGGCTTTTGCATGAGGAGTTGTCAGAGTGCGCAGCGACAATAAGATCATGTAAACGGATCGTGCAAAGGTTTGCCAAAGCTTGGGGGCACCAAGATGGAGATTGTTGGTGCATGTATGATGCTCCCAAGCCTTAGAAGATCATAAGAGAAGCCAGGGATTAACTCCAGGATGTTAGGACCGATTTTGATCCTAGGGCTAGGACAGGAGTGGTCTTAGGGTGGAGGTGGTGCGTAGCTCTTCACAGGCTCGAGGTTCAGGTGATAAAGACTTTGAAAGGCATAGTTGAGGCTCTGGATATCTGAAAATATAAGATGGAGTAAGGAACCAAAGTCAGGGATGAAGCTATGAGAGAAGAAGTAATTTCAATAGGTTAGTCAACTCAGACTGAAACTAGATCAACTAAGTTGCAGGTAGATCGATTCAATCTCAGTCTGGATCAACTAAGCCTTAAAAGAATAGAAGACAGGATTTTAAAAATTTATGGCATGGTACACAAAGTAGTCGACTCAGTCCAGTTTTAGCCTACTAAGTCTCAGGTTAGTCGACACAGTCTGAGACTGAGTCGACTCAGTTGTACGGACAGAGCACAGTGAATTTTCTATTTAGATCTAGGATTGAATTTTGATTCTAGGGTCTTAAGGCCTGATTTGATAGGTCTTAAGGGGACTAACTCAGAGATTGGACTAGAATTAAGTCCCAAGGGATGAGAACATGTGAGACATGGGTATACATGAGCTCAGTAAGTGCTTTCATGTATTTGGTTCAGCCAGGAGAGTTTTTTTATCGAGCCTATTGACTATGTATATATATACATAGGATGTTTTAGGATTTC
Source organism: Elaeis guineensis (assembly GCF_000442705.2). Taxonomy (NCBI): domain Eukaryota; kingdom Viridiplantae; phylum Streptophyta; class Magnoliopsida; order Arecales; family Arecaceae; genus Elaeis; species Elaeis guineensis. The sequence continues at coordinate 15,790,240 of NC_026003.2, read as the reverse complement.
AAGGATTATTGAGATGAATGGAATAAATTGATCTTTTCTCCCTAACTCTCTCCCTCTCTGGTTCCAACGCCAAACCCTAGTCATCTTCTCTATTCTACTTTGTTTGCTGGATTAACATTCAAGTTTCATGTGAGGCAATCCTCATCTGGTACGAGAGTTGTATCGGAAGTTTCTCAATAATTTCTGCTTAATTTCTGATGATTTTCTGTATGTTCTGGTCAAATTCAACGTAGAAATACCTTAACCTAGACTTAGACCATCTCCGACTTCTATTCAAACAAAGTCAAATTTAGACTCCATTCGTCCAAACATTACTCTATATACCAACTTTATAAATGAAAATTTTCAATCTAATCTGAGATTCCTGTTCTTATTTTTCAGTAACACAAATTTAGGTTGATATGCTCACCTATATTTGGTCTCTATGTACTCCCTAGCACCACATATTAAGACTCACTAATCTAGTTGGACCTCCTTAATTATTTTCAAAATAAGCCTTGCAATCAAGTTATAACTTCTAAAATTAAATCATAGTATTTAGATGTATGATGTGCATATATGCATATTCAACAAAAGGTCAGTTGTATGGATATTTTGAGATAAAGCATCACGGTCATCTTCGATATTATCTCAATATTGAGGTGCTTTATCCTTCTCAAGGTTTTTTTTTTGGTAGATGAATTGTCCATTCTTGAGCTTCTTGTATGTGCAGCTTTGACTAATGACCTTATGATACTGAGACTTAGGGAGATTTATTTGAAGATTTCTTTGACTAATGTAGAAGTTCGATCCAATTCCTATCTATTATCATCAATTTATTAATAGTATGGTTCATTTAATTATATCATTGCTAGAGATTGGAAATGCTATTCATGTTGCTAGGCTTTGAAGGGTCAAAAAGTGCTTTTTAGGGGGCTAGAAGCTCCTTTGGATGAGTTTAAGGTGTTTGGTAAAACTTTTGAAATAGCTTTTTGGCTCCTTCAAAAATTGAAAAAGATTTTTTACGAAAAACTCGAATTTAAAGCTTTTAAGCAAAACCTCTACTTGAGATTTATTTGGAAGCTATTTTAACCCGAGAGACCTAGGTTCAAATCCCAACAAGATCAAAAATTAGTTTAAAATACTTTTTATTACCATAATCATTTAAGTTGGTGTTTTGATCCATTAATTACATGATAAGGATTTTAAATTTATCTATTATATTACTTATATTAAAATTAAAAATAATTTACAAATTAATAATATAATAATAATTTTGATAATACATTAATAATATAATATAAAATTATGTTGTATTGTATGTATTATATAATAATAATGTTAAATTATTATCATCATTATTATTTGAATTTATTAATCATATTATGGTAATATAACAATAATACAAAGTAATAATACTTTAATAATTTAGTCAAATATTATAATTATAGTAATATTATTAACTAGATTAAAATATAAAAATAAATAATTTATAAACTAAGAATACTTTAAAATAATAGTTTTATAATCCAAATAGTTAGATAATTGAAAGTACCATGCAATATCATTTATCATCATTTCATAATATTAAAAAATACTTTCTTTATTTGGTTATCAAACATATGTTAAAGTTTTGTAATACTTCAAAAATATAGTTATCAAATAGTAAATAATTTTTTATACAGTATTATCCAAAGCTTTACCGACGAAAGCTCTCTTATATACAGTAATACCAAATAATGCATTAATTATTTTCTGTTGCTTAATCAATTCATTATGCAACACTTCTACAAATCCTTCAATATAGTTATCAAATAGCAATAACTTTTTATGCAATATTATCCAAAGCTTTACTAACAAAAGCTCTCCTACATACAGTAATGCCAAATAATGTATTAGTTAGTTTCTATTGCTCATTCAATTCATTATGCAACACTTCTACAAATCCTTCAATATCTTTGAAGTACTATTTATCATGCCTTATTTTTTCCATTCGCTCTACTCATCATACTCTTCATGCCTAACAAATACTGATGAGATGGCACTATTCCTCTATTTTTAACTATGGCTCTAATACAAGCTTTTCTATATTTGTTGGAGTCTTATTTGTTGGAGGAATAAAAAAGAAGATATTTTTCTATAGTGCTGAGTCTTAAGTATTGTGCTATTGGGTTGCAATGCTTACATTTTTGGTACTGATATTCATATCACTATATTGGCACTTCACCATGCTGATAATCAAAGTGCCATTCAAATTTTCCAAAGAAGACTTCTTTTTTCATGAGCAAACAGAAGATATCAAGATTGAATACCATTTTATTTGCCATTTCTATAAGGCTTACGTTCTATCCTTGCCTCAACCTTTCTTTGTCTCTTTAGCTTGCAGACCTTTCACAAGATCACAAACTAATGCAAGATTCTGTTCTATTCTTCAAATTCTCATGCTTTCTATTAATCCAATATTAGTTCTTTTTTCTTTGGGGATCAAAGGGGGCAGGGTAGATATGTTATGTGTATGTATATATTCTTTTTATATAACACTTGCATGGTATATAAGACTCACATGGAGATCATCGTATATACTGAGTGATATTGGGCTATCACCCTAACTCATAAAGAATATAGATGCAGGCTAGGAGGCCAACACAATCCTCAAAATGATAGGATAGAAGAAAAGCAAACCAATAGTTTAAACCAGAAAATCAATTAAAGAAAAATTGAAAAAAAAAAATCAAATTAAGAAAAATTTAGAGTTAAATATTTCCCAATGAGAAGTATAAGTACTAACTTATCTTATTACCAAAGGCCTTTACTGATGCCTACAATTTATGGGGGAAAAACTTTGGAGGCTGCAACTTGTCACAATCACCAACGTCACCTCCTATATATCTTCGAAAACCACTAGGGTTTACTATAGAATCCACCATACAAAGTATCTCAGAACAAGGACAAGCTAATGTGTAGTCGATAAAAACAACATTTTATTGATTGAATTTTGGGGTATATATGGTGCTATTTATAGCCTCTAAGGCCCTCACATTTATAAGCAAGAATTGCTATCTCCAGACTACCCTAATATTGTTTCAGTATTTCAATTATGGCTTCCCCATCAAAGCTCTAATTGAGGCAATTCAATTTCAATTTGAGTTGGCTAGCTTGACCAACTTCATCTCTCACTACAACTTAGCTTGCTGTATAAAATGATAAACCCTTTAGACCTATGAGTCAGATATATATCATGTTAAATTTTTTCTTTAACTAGATTAAGGGTGGTCTAAAGGCTGTCTGCTAGTCTTGTGACCATGAGAGGTGTGATTCTAGCCTATTTCATTTTCTCTCCTAATTCACACAAGCTAGTTACTGGATCATGGCAATTTTTTGGATCAATCACTTTAGGGTTTAGAAAACTTCTAGAACCTTAAACTCTAACCTTTGATTCATATACTCTCCATCTACAAATACTCATCAAATGTATCGTTTGAGATCTTTTACCCATTGAAAATCTTGAAAATATAACATCTCCTTCTTTTGGCCATATTTAGGTTAGATTGGGAAATTCTAAGATAAATATGGGGAGGGAGGGAGGGAGGGAGAGATCTACCAAAATGGAGCCATTATCTCCCCCTACTTTCTTCCATCTCCACTTGGATCTAGCTAGAATTCAATTAAATTCCCCAAGATCTAGACCAACTCTCCACTATAATCACCTTAAGTATTAGCAAAGAACAAATCAAGGAGCTAGAAGAAAAAAGGTTTAAGGGTCCTCCCCAAGAAAGAGCCAACAAGCTTCCTTTCATTTTGCCACACTCTAGCCCTTTTTTCTTTTCATTTCCTATCAAATTATGAATACTTTGATATAAATTTTGAAATCTACAATGTAATCCTTTTCTTAATAAAATAAATTTTGTTTTAGATCATCTCTTTCTTGCTAGATAGCTTATGTATGTTTATTTTCTTGCAGTTTTCTTCTTCATTCCAGTTTATTATAAGTTATGGGATGGACTCCTCTAGTTGCACTCATAGCCCTTACCCAACCTCTAGTTTCATCCTAAACCATTTTCCTTTACTTTCTTTAGGTTTTTCAATTTTTAGGACCTTAAAAGCTGGGTACAAACCCCATGTATTATACACTAGTTTTTAACATCTTTAATTTTTTCTCCATAGTTTTCCTAATTTTTTCATATGTTTCCCACCTGATCTAACATAAAATTTCATATTGTTGAATTCTAAGATTTGTTTGGTTTTGCTTTTTCTATAGAATATATTTCTTTTTCTTTATGTCCATTAAAGAAAATATGGCGCTAACAATAATTTTGACATCAAGTGATAATCTAAGAACTTACAGTGGGGTCTCACAAAAAATTAGAGAGCATTGATCTGGAGATGTTGCTACACCATTAGCAAAATAGAGATCATGTGCAAACACAACTATCTAATTGGTGGATGGGTTGAAGCTCATCAATCTTCCATGAGGCCGGCCCTCGAGAATGTCTAGCGTGTGCATCTCGAAGTTATATTTGTAGGATGCATTGGTAAAATAGATCATGCCATCAGATGCAATATCAATTCCATCAGTTAAGCTAAACTTCAAACCCTCACCCTCATTTGTCATCAATTCTACTGTCTGGTCTAGTTTCACCAATAGTAGTCCCCAGCAATAACCATGTGTTCATATTATCAAATTCTTCTCCACATTATGTCAAGAAAAATAAGCATGCGTGACAAATAAAATTTCATGTATTAATATGTTGTATTTTCCACAAATGAGATGGGCAAAGTAAGGGTTAGACTACAAAATTGCTTATGTAGATTGATGTGATATTAGTATAAAATGGATGCATATTATTGCTAAACTTTACTTGAGTAGCTACATTTCTTTTTGGTTCATATTACAAATTGGATTTTCTAATTCTTTAGCCATGATCCATGTAGTTAAAACCTACCAATTGGTGGTGAATAATTGATAAACTGACCAAGTTCTTCCATCATTTATTTAGTCATCTATCATTGTTGATGCATGGATGGCTTTAGATGAATGAACTTCTCTCTTTAGACCCTACTAAAAATCTAGATGATATTTGGCATGAAATGCCAATTTTTCTAATGGGCTATTACATGTCTACACATCTCTCTAAAGATGCAGGCCTTGCTGGGTCAAGTAAGATGTCTATATGGTGCTACAATTGGTTTGACAAGTTTACCAAATAAGTTGGTTAAAGATTTTCTAAAGCTACCTCCTCATTGATCAACCATATTAAAGGGTTTGAAAAAATATAAAAGAGCATTCTAGTACACAAAGATCTATCATTGCAGCCTCTAGAAGTGACAAATGTACACAATTCTATAATATCTAGTTCATAATAGAGCAATCTTATTGTTGTACCTAAAACAATACTCTTTGGAAGGAATATCTAAATCCAAATTAGTATGTCATTTCAAAGCAATGTGGAGCTTTTAAAAGAATTCCTTCAAATTGACAGTTCATTAATGATCACATGGATGCTAATAAATGAACTGAAAAAAAGAAAAAGAAAAAAGCATAGCATAATACTAGACAACAACTCCAAACCCATAATATGTATTTACTGGAAATTCCACTGCAAGTTCTTGATGCTTTGTGTGATAAATCTACTAAATCAAGCAGACAGAACAAAAGGGTTAAAAAAGTCACTATTTAATAGACATTTAGCAATAAAACATGAAGATATCAAGTAGATATCTTGTGTTCTAGTTGTCTCAAGGCATAGGTAATCCCTTCTTTAAATTTTGAAAATAAGGGGATACCTAGAAGAAAAATATACAAGCAAAGTATATCGATCTCACATAAAAAATGCTTCTAAGCTTCTAAAGTTAGGACTGAATAAGATAATTATAAATTATTATTTTTGCTTATAGAATAATAAATTAGTTTAACATTTTAATTCTAAGATTTTTGTGTTTCTTAGAAATTAATAAACATCTTTGGAACTTGTTACTACAAGACTCTGAGCTGGTGCAAATGGGATCGATCTCCTACCGACCTAGAGTTCAGTGGCGATCTGAGGATGAGTTCTCTTTAAAAAATCTAAAATGGAAGCCCACGCTCACCGAAGATTCTCCAATGGGGGACTATCCAATGCTTAAGTTAATCGAAACTTTAGAACAATAGAGGAAAGAGAATGAGAGAATGTGCGCTTGTTCTCTTTCAGAAGAACTTACTTGAGAGTCTTCTTTACCCCCTTTATATAGAGGGAGATAGTCGTGCATTATCTCTAAATTTGATAATAAAAGTGGAGAATCGTGCCCACGATCACAAAGATCATGGATTATTGATTACAGACATTAACTACATGAATTTAACTCACATGCCCGAGATTAAAGGAAACTGTCCGAGATTCTGAGAGATTTCATTGGATCAATCTTTCCTTCTTTAATGGTCCAATGGCTTAGAGTTCATCTTGTGTCGCTGATATGATCTCGACCTCAGGGTCGATATGCACCCAAGCTTAGGATCGGATTATAGTCGATGTTGCAGAATTTTTTTGATGGATGGTTGGATTGCCCAAGCTTTCCTTCTCAACATCCTAAGAGGTCTTTTGGTGTTAATGTTGTTTTCCTATGAATCATCAATGTCGGATCTGAGATAAGTGTTTGATCACAATTTGAGATAGAGGAGATCGAGGTCGGGTGGTTAATTCTCCCCATAATACTTGCCCCTCACCTTTGAGCCCAAAGTAACTTTACCACTTTAGATGAAAGAAGTAGTTGACTTTGAGACTCAACCTCGGCTTCTAGTCTGATCTCCAAGTCATAACATTAAATTCATATTATTCGATGGAGAGAATTTCAGAGCTTCATTTATGCACCGCTTAATAAATCCTGCTATAATAATGAAGCATAGGTGGTCTGAAGCATTGTTTTATTATAATTTAAGACTGTGATCTAGCGACTGTTTCTGGGCCCATCACAACTTGCCACATGCCAATCATTAGTAGGCCTCAAGCTGCCATCGTGGATCAGCCTACATGATGCATTCAAAGACTGGTGCAACAAAAATTCGTGCAATCCTGCATCTTTGATGCCTGCCATATGGCAAAATCTACTGCGGTAGTGCTTCAATTTGAGCCATTGATGATAGTACAAATATGTCCTTCTACCTCTTCTTTCCTTCTATTTCTTTCATTGAACATCTGTTGCTTTATTTCACTACTGCGACTATCGGATGAAAGCCCATCAACACCAACATCACCATCTTCTTCGGCATCGATGATTTTCTTTGACCTCAAAGCTCCTCTTTTCTAGTTGGTCCTCCCTCTTTTCCTTTCATTTTTCCTTTATTTTTGTTGTTTTTTCCATACGGTTTCTTGTTTTAGCCCTCTTGCTCCATTTGTAAATTCTCCTTTTTCTCCTCTTCCATGGATTCTGATGGTAGCAAGGCTCAAGGTGAAAGTCATTAAGGTGACCAAAATCCTCGACCAAGTCCTCCCCAGGCCAAATTTGAGGGAAATCCTCGAACCACTATTAAAGCTACTTCTCGTCTGGGTGCTGATCTTCTGAACCTCAAGGCTTGGGTAGTCCCATACGAGGGTTTGGAGACTTCTAAGATCTAAGCAATGATGAGTTTAGCATCATTGAGTTCGAGCTAAAAAGGTTCTGAATGTAGTATCATATTCCTTTGTCTTTCTAACTGGAGGTTTTTGATCGTGAAGATTGGGTCATCAAGGCTTCGAAGCAACGAGTCACCATATATAAGGAGTCTCTTTGAGCTGGCCTTCGCCTTTCACTTCATCTTTTTATCAATAATATTATAGAATTTTATAGGATCCTTTCTACTCAGATCACCCCAAACTCAACTCTAGTGATTGTTGTTTTCATTATTCTTTGTGATCTCCTCAAGATCCCTCTGAGGTGCTCACTCTTCATAGCAATATTCACCCTGAAGAGACACATCCATGAGAAAGGGTGGTGTACTTTTCTCTATGAGGAGGGTGCACGTTCATGAAATAACTTTCCTCCGCAGTCTACAGCTGAAAGAGCCATTTTTTCTGTCTCCTCAGATTTACCCTAAGGCTTCAACTAGATCTAGGGCGATCTTTGGCTTTCACCAAATAAGGTCAAGTCAGTCCTTACCAAGAACGATGAGGACTACCACTCCCTACCTTATATTGAGGTATTGGAATTAAAGGAGCTGGTGACCAAATAGGTATTATACGATGCTGGCATCAATCCAACATTGCCTTGGGGTATAGTCGATTTCTTTTGACTTGGCATGTCATTTTGTATTTTGTCGTCAGCTTTCATACTAATGATCCCTGCTTGGTTTTACGATGATGAGGCCATCATTGGAGTCAATCAAGTTAGTCATGAAGAAGAGATCAGGCTTCTCCAGGGGGAGCCTTCATCCAAGAAGCAGAAGAAGTTGAGGCTAATGACTTCTACTCTGATCCCCACTCCATTATTGGGGACTTTGAGTTTGGAGCTGGTCGAGATCGATGACAAGCCGAAGGTTGTCGCAGCCATGCCCTTGAGGTCGGCTCCTCTAGCCTCTCCTAAGTTGGGTCACACTCTGAGCCTGGTGCCATGTTCTCAATGAACTCCATCCCCACCTCATCCAGCATACGTGTTGATCTCTCTAGTGGTGCCAACTTTAGTGGCATGGTCTGAGGTAGACCTCTCCTCATCCAAGACAGAGAGGGGTTTGTTACATTAGCAATAAGAGTCCAGAGTAGTGACTCCGCTCTCTGAGATCATCAACTTGCTATCATCAACTTGCTCGGAAGCTAATGAAGATGATACTGCTGCTATCTGAGTGGGCAAATTGGAAGTCCCGTCCCTTAGATGAGATGATGGGCTTCAGCTATGCCAATCTTCTCAGGGTAAGAATCTCTCTCTTTCAATTTATTCTTCTCATTTGTAGCTGACATTTCTAACCTTTTTTTTGTAGTTAGTCCACCATATTATGGTTCTCAATGAGGGCGTTGTTGACTTTAACTGAGTGAAGCTCTCAAGGAGTAGAAGCTTCGAATCTTTGAGATCCGAACGTAGGCCATCGAAGGGACTAAGAAAGTGACCAAAGAGGAGGCCTCCCAATCTAGATCCAAGCTTCTGACTGCTCGAAAGAAAATTGAGGCCCTCGAAGGCCTTGTTGCAATGGAGCAAGGTGTTGCCAAGGTGCATAGCAAAAGATTACCAAACTGGAGGAGGCACTTGAGTTTGATGAGGCAAGACTCAAAGATGTCGAGCAAAAAATGGAGATGGTTGAAGCCCGAGCCACTGAAGAAAAATTGAAGGTGGTCACCAAGGAAAAGTCCCAGCCATGGAGCAGTTCAAGGCCTCTGTCAATTTTGAAGTTAAAGTCGCTGAAGGCTCCTCGATGGCCTATGACTACAGGTTCAAGGCCTGTAAGGAGCAGGTTGCTTGGCTATTCCTTGGAGTCAATGTAAGCTACCTCAACCCTGAAACCAATGATGACGAGGCTGAGGAGGAGGATCGGGCTAAGCCATCCCCTACTATCAAAGGCAAAGTCACCCCAACCACTGACATTGCCCCAAGCCGGTGTCCGAGCCTGCCGTCGAGGAAACCCTTTAGTTATATTTTTATACTTACTTTTTTAGTCTCATGAATAAACTCTTTTATTAATAAAATGAACTTTTCTTCTCCACCTTCCAATTGTGTTTGCCATGACGCACTCATCATTCATTTTTTTCTAAGTCTTTGAGGACAAAGTACCATCCAATCTAAAATTTGCCAGCTCAAACAATCATCTGAGGTAGATTTTAAGTAGGAGTCATCGGCTTGGAGAAGTATCTGAAATTGATTACTTCGGCTCCATGTCCGAAGCGAACTTGGTGTAGGGTATGTCTGTTCGAGCACATACCTAAAGTTGATCTGACATGGAGTCCATCAACTCAAACTCACATCCAAAGTTGATACTTAGTAGAATTTAATGGGAGTTGAGGTCAAGTTGTTTTAACCATGTCGTTTGTGCCCAAATTCATAAGGTCAAGATGTTTCCAACCTAAAACTTTATGGAGGTCCTGACTTGAGTCGGGATATCTCTTTGTAGTCGGCATATCATCAACCACTCATTTGGAGGTCCCAGCCAAAGTCGGAATATCTCTATAAGGTCGGTTCTTTTTGACCTAGTTATCGAAGTTCCAGACCCAAGATTAGATATCCTTGAGTCGACTTTTGTCCAACCTCCATTCATTGAGGATCGAGCTAAAGCTCGAGTATCTCTATATTACTAGCACCCTAGGACATTTTTTCCATAAATGTCCTCGGCTATGACTGAGGTTTTCATGGGAGGTCAGTTTTAGCCAACCTCAGTCGATTTTTTCCTTGATCACTTTTTATTATCAATCTATATAGGGCCTAAAGAAAATAATAATTTTATTTATCAAGTAGCCCATATAAGACTTAGTGATAGTACATTATTAGGTTCTCAACATTCTATGTTCAAGGAATGGGAGTGACGTCAAGGTCTTCGATTTTCTAGAATCTAGATTGAATGACTTCGGTGACTCGATAAGAATCTTCCCAACTTGGGGCTAGCTTGCTTTGTTCTGTAGGTTTAGATACTTTGATTCTCTAAAGGATGAGATCACTAGGTAGGAATATCCTCGACTTGATCTGAGCATTATAGTACTGAGCCACTCACTATTGATATGAAGCCATCCTGATCCAAACTTACTTTCTTATTTCTTTCAATGAGTCTAAACTTGTTCGAAGCCAATCTGGATTATCTTGCTCGCTATAGTACTCAACTTTGGTCATCAAAATACCAATCTTGACAAAGATGATAGCTTTGGCTCCAAAGGCAAGGTTGAAGGTACTTTCTCTAGCAAGCATCCAAGCTGTTGCCTGGTATGCCCATAGTACATTCTAAAGCTCTTTGATTCAGAGCCTTTTTGCTCAATCGAGTTTCAACTTTAAACCCTACAAGATGGTACAATTAGTAACTTCTGCTTCTCCATTAGACCATGGGTGGCCAACCGAGATGAGCCTTTAGTCGATGTGAAATTTTGAGTAGAACTCTTTAAACTTCAGATTGTTAACTTGTCATCCATTATCGATAATGATGGTACATGATAGTCTAAACCAGCATATAATGGATTTCTGACCAAATCCTGGATCTTCTTGTTAGTGATCTACACCAGTGGCTCGATTTCAACTCATTTGATGAAGTAGTCAATTATGCTAATCAAGAACTTTCTTTGCCCTGTTGCCTATGGAAAAGATCCAAACATGTCGATTCCCCATATGACAAAGGGCCACGGGGCAGTGATTGGTGCAAGCTAAGTCATCGACCTTCGTTGGATGTTGGCATTTTTCTAGCACTGATCACACCTTCTCACAAAGTCGGCCGCATCTTATTATAGGGTCGGCCAATAATATCCTTATTGGATTATCTTTTAGGCCAATGACGTGCCCCCCATATAGTTCCCACAAATTCTTTTGTAGACATCTTCAAGTGCATAATCCACCTCGAATGGCCACAGATATCTAAGCAAGGATAATGAGAATGACTTTTTATATAGTCTCCCATCTAGATAGACATACCAAGGAGCTTGCTGTTTGATCTTCTGGACTTCCATAGGATTGATCGATAGACTGCCATCAACAAGATAGTCGATGAGAGGGTCCATCTAGCTCAGCTCATGTCCGACATATAGGACAGTTGGTTGTTCCTCGATGCTTGGCTTCTCCAAATGCTCAATGAAGATTTTTTTATTAAGATCGGTTATCTCAAGGTGGCAACATTAGATAGGACATCTGTGTGAGTATTTTCTAACCTTCATATTTGTTGCATCTCTAAACATTAGAAAGCCATCAAGAGACCCTTCAACTTCTATAGGTATCGGGCCATTGTTAGATCTCGAGCTTCATATTCGTGTCGTATCTAGCCAAGAATAAGTTATGAGTTAGTAAAGACTTTGAATTCTTTTATCCCGAACTCTTTGGCAATGTCGAGGTTGGCTATCAATGCTTTGTACTCTTCATTATTGGAGGCATCAAAGTCAAATCAAAGAGCAGACTCCATCATAGCTCCTTCTGGGCTTGCAAGAATAAGTCTTGCTCTGCATCCACATGAGTTTGAGACTCCATCCACATATTAGACCCACTGAGGACCTTCTTTATCCTTCTTAGGTTGTGCTAAGATGGACTCTTTGTTGGGTATAGTGCACTCAATGAGAAAGTTGGCCAGTATCTATGCCTTCATTGCTAGTTGAGGTCAATAACTAACATCGAATTCATTGAGCTAGATCATCTACTTCACCCTGTGCCCTAAGGTGTCCAGTCTTTATAGGATGAACTTCAAAGGCTGATGGGTCAAAACAACCATTGAATGGGCTTGAAAGTATGGTTGGAGTCTCCATGCAGAAGTGATGATCATGTATATCATCTTCTCGACTTTCAAGTATCTTATTTCTGAATCCCACAAGATCTTGCTCGTATAGTAGGTCGGCTTTTGAGTTCCCATATCTTCTTGATAAGGATCAAATTGACCACAATAGGTGAGACCAACAAATATATATATAATCCCTCACCTGCCATTGGTTTGGAGAGCATTTGGGGCATTCTGAGGTACTTCTTGAGATCCTCAAATGTAGCTTAACATTCCTTCGATTAGTCGAAGTTGTTCATCTATCTCAGAACCTTGAAGAATGGAAAGTAGTTTTTGGTCAACCTTGAGATGAATCGATTAAGAGCTGCTATCTGATGCACCAAGCATTGCACATCCTTCTTGGTACTCGAATGCTTCATTTCCAATAGTTTTAGGATCTTTTCCAGCTTCGCCTAGATTTTGGGTTGAGTCAATATGAACTCCAAAAATTTTTTCATGTCGCATCAAGGGTGTACGTACTTGTTTATGTTGAGCTTCATTTGGTGTCATCTTAGCTCGCCAAATGCTTCCTCAAGGTCAGCTATATGCCAATCTACCTTAGTGCTCTTAATAAACATGTAATTGATATAAACCTCCATATTGCGGCCAATTTGATGATTAAACCCCTTATTGACAAGATGCTAATAGGTAGCTCCTATATTTTTTAACCTAAAAGACAACATTTGTAATAATACAAATCTTTATCAGTGATGAATGCAATCTTCGAGCACCATTTAAATCTGATTATATCCTGAGAAGATGTCCGTGAAGCTTAATAGCTTGTGACCCGAGGTTGCATCCATGAGCTAATCAATCCTTGAGAGTGGAAAGCTATCATTCAAGCATATCTTGTTCAAGTTGATGTAGTCAATACAGATCCTCCACTTGTCATTATCATTCTTGACCATGATGATATTGGTGAGCCACTCTGGATAGTGAACTTCTCAGATGAATCCCACTGCTAAGAGTTTGTCCACTTCCTCCTCAATTTTCTACTGTCGCTATAGGGTGAAGCTTCTCTTCTTTTATCAAACTAGATGGTACTTTGAGTCAACATTCAACCAATAAACAATGACATCAAATAGTATCCCTGACATGTCAGATGTCGATTAGGTGAAGATGTCCTTGTTGGCTCATAGGAAGGCCATCAGTGATCTCGAAGATCGGACATTAGCTACACCCAGATTTGAATGGTCCTACTCAGATCGTCTTCAAATGGAATTATCATTAATTGCTTGGTCGATTCACCATGAACCTCTTTGAATTCTTCTCTATGGTCTAGTCCTTCAAATGGCAAAATCTTCATTGATTTCTTCCCTTTTATTGTTGCTAAAGAGCATTGCCAGGCTAGCAACTAATCTCCTCAGACTTCTCTAATCCTATTTTGAGTCAGGAATCTCACCTGTGGATAGTTTGTGGAGATGATTGGTCACAACACATTCAGTCTGAGTTGGCCTAAGATTGATTTGTAGGTAGAAGGCACCCAAACTATGAAGAAAGTAAGCTGAATGGTTGCTTGACAAGGTTCTCGCCCATCAATTACTAGAAAAGTGATCTCCCCCTCGACTACAACAAAGTCTTTGGAGAATCTGATCAGTGGCATGTTCACCTTCCTTAGCTGATCAGTGGGTAATTTTATTGTTTGAAATGTATCATAAAATAAAATATCAATAGAGATTCATTATCAATCAAAATTTTTTTTATATCATATTTTGCTATCATCATTGATCGATGATAGCATCATCATGAAGAGTTTAAACTCCTTGAAGATCATCATCTAAAAAAGAAACAACATCTCTCATACACTGTCTCTTCAGATCTCCAACTCAATCTTCTACCTCCCTGCTGCTAGCGAACCCTGAGATCATATTTATAATGCTAGCCGTTGGTCTGTTGCCATTGTTCTCCTCATCAAGTTGGTGCTGAGGTGACTCTTCTTTTGATAGCTCTTCGGCTCTTAGATAAGGTAGTCCCTCCAAATTAGGACTTCGATCTCATCCTTCAGTTGGAGGCAGTCCTCGATGTCATGGCTTTGATCATGGTGGAAGCTGCAATACTTTCTCTTGCTCTTCATCAATGGATTCTTCATTAATTGAGGTCGGTATAAAAATTTTTGGCCCTCAATTTTCATTAGAATCTAGGCTCGAGGAGCAAAGACAGTGTGTAGTTGTTGAATCGCCAAGACAGGCTCCTTGGCCTAGGGTTCTTCAGTAGTTGAAAGGATTCCCCTTCACTATAAGCTCCACAGGGTTCCTCACAAACCCATTTCTTGCTGGTGGCTCTCCTTCGCTCAGCTTGCCAACCCACAATCCGAACCTCTTCCATTTGGGCATACTTCCAAGCATGCACGAGAAGGTCAGCATAGTCCCTAGGAAAAGTTTTATCAAGGGAGAATATAAGGTGTTCATTCTAAAGTTCCCATTTAAGGGCTGACATGATGACAGATTCATCAAAGTTATACCCTTTAAGTATGGCCGTATTGAAACACACCATATAGTTATGCAGCGACTGTTGTCAAAATGCATGATGAACTATTTTTCAAATTGTTCAAATGAGTAAATTGACTCTAGCTATAGATTAGAGTACCATGCTCGTGCAACCTTCTTGAGCGTGGCCAAAAAAACAAGGCAAAGTATAGGCATCAAAAGTCTCCTGGAGTATTATGAGGAAATTATGACCCTCTAAATGGTCAAGTAGATTAGAGGAGCCATCATATGGCTCTATCTGGGCCATCTTGAATCAACTTGAGATCGATTCTTCCAATATCTTCTGAAAGAAGGGAGGATGCAACTTAAAACTAAGGTCATCATCCTGCCTCTGACTCCCCTCTGGATTTTTCTTAATTGATGCTCTATTTTTTGAACTTTTTGCTTGAGATCATCCTCCCAATGAGATTGTCTGAGAAGCAATGAGTAGTCTGGAGTCGAATCTCCACCTGAAGATGTCAAGGCACACAAACACTAATCCTCTCCTCTAGGGCTCCAATGGTGGGAGGGAGATTATCATGCAGTGAGAGCAGAGTGGTGTAAGCACTGGGGGCTGGCTCTGGGCTTCTAGGGTAAGATCAATGGCTGTGCCAAGATGGGGCTGCTTGGTGAATGTGCTCCTATTGCTATTGCCACTCTGTCACATGTTAAGTTGCTGCATAGCGGTAGTCAACCCCTAGACTTGCTGAACCCAAACATCAAATTGCCGTGGATCCACTATCATGGTGAGCTGTGTAGGCTCACTTCTACTGGGGGGTGTGCATCTCACTAGTTTTGCCCAGATGACAACCATTGTGAAGTGGTAGAGTTGTTCTATACCCTTTTTCCTATCATTTTCTCTTTCCTCTTAAAATAGATAAAGTCCTTCTTCTGGCACCAATCTATTACTGTAAGACTCCAAGCTGGCACAGACGGGGTTGGTCTCCTACTGATTTGAAGTTTGGTAGTGATCCAAGGATGGGTTCTCCTTAAAAAATCTGAAAATGAAGCTCACACACATTAGAGATGCTTTGGTGGAGGATCCTCCATTGCTTAAGTTAGCTGGAGTTTGAGAACAGTAGAGAAAAAAGAATGAGAGAGAGAGTGCACTTGTTCTCTTTTAGAAAAACTTATCTAAGAGTCCCCTTTGCCCCCTTTATATAGAGAGGATAGTCATGCATTACCTCTTGTTGGTGCAGAATTCTGCCGACGCCAGAGAAGCTGGAGTTGAGATGACCGTGGCCACCGTCGGGACCTACAAGAGAAGTTTAAACCAGAGTTAGGGGTGCTCTGATAAGACCCTCCAACGCTCAAGTCAGTACTCTGCTTCAAAAGAAATGGAGCACTGAAATAAAATTTTGGCAGAGTTTCGAGATAGAGTTTAGAGCTTAGAGAAGAACGTATCTGGAGGGTCCCTTTTATAGACGGAGAGCGTAACTGATTGACAGCGATGTCTGTAACCACCTGGTAGTGGGCCGTTCAGGGCCACGCGGAGTTTGTTACGGAGAGTAGTGGCGTCAGGGAGCCGTTCAGGGCCACGTGGAGTTTGTTACGGAGAGTGGAGTAGTGTCTGTTGTCACGACTTGTCAGAGAGTGATGGAGCCATGCAAAATCCGTTACAGAGAGTGGAGTAGGATAGTGGCCATTGTCGCGACTTGCCAGAGAGTTTGGATCTATCGGCTGAAGCTCGGTTGGGATGTCTGATGGAGCGGAATGGCTCTCTGTCTCACCGATCCAGGAGAAGCTCAGATATTTTCGAGGTTGCTGACGGGTCTATTATTGTTGGGTGCCTAGAGCATTGATGCTGCAGGTGGGAGTCATCTGTTGTAGAAGCTCGGATGGAGATTTTTTGTTGGAAAAGTCTGGTTTCATGAGAAATCCGATAGAGGGTTGGTCGGCAGTGGACTACGGATGGCGTTGGAGAGGTTTGTCCGCTGGAGGGGTCTGGAGGATCCTATGGAAGTCCGGTTGGTGTTGTTGAAGTCCGGCTGCTGGAGCCCATCTGTTGTAGAAGTTCGTCTGGAATCCATCTGCTATGTAAGTTCAGACGGAGTCTGGTTCTTGTAGAAGGTTGGAAGGAGGTCACTTATTGTAGAAGCTCGATCGAAGATTGGTTGTCATGGAAGCTCGGAGTAGTGACCTGACCGGTGGAGCCTGTCCCATTGTAGAAGCTCATCTGGGATCCATCCACTGTAGGAGCTCGATTGGGATTCGACTATGAAGAAGCTCGGCTGAAGTCTACCTGTAATAGAAGTTCGGAAGAAATTTGTTTACAGTAGAGGCTCGGATGGAATTCGCTTACAGTAGAGATCCGGAGTAGACCGCCTGCATTAGAAGTTCAGAGTAGACTGCTTGTGGTAGAAGTTCGGAGTAGAGATCCAGCTGGTGGAGCCCTTCCATTGTCGAAATTCATCTGGGATCCATCCACTGTAGGATTTTGACTGAAATTCGATTCTCGTAAGAGCTCGGATAGAATTCGGAAGGTGGTCGACCGTCGTAGAAACTTGGATGGAGTCTGGTTACTATAGAAATCTCATTGTCAGAGAAGCTCGGACATTGACAAAGTTCGAAAGAAGTTTGGAGTAGAGTCGTCCGTGGCCAAAAAAAATCTGGAAGGAATTCGGAGAATAGTCAATCACTGTAGAAAATTGGCTGATAGTGAAGCCCAGAGAGCATTTGGAGCAGTCCGAGATGAATGGAGAAGCTCATTGTCGGAGAAGTCTGGATGGTATTATGGAAGCTCAGACGGTCGAGGGAGTTCAGAAAGATGCCACACAAGGTCGGAAGCCGAAAAAGCCCTGGAAGGGTCGGCCTTTTACAAACTTCGACTAGGGGTATTTTATACCCAACACCAATCCCCCTACTTTCGAGTTTGGCTTTCAAATAAAGAAAGCATAGAGAAATTTTCACAGCCGAAGTTACCTCCTTTGATTTCCGCACTCGGTGGTCTTTAGATATTTTGACGTTTGGCACGTTGGTGCCGGAGCCTTTTCAAATCGAGGTGATCCGAAAAGATTTTTTCAAAATTTCTACTGGAGCATTGCTCTAGGTACGATGCAATAATAATTTTGTCAGCTGTCAGCCATTTTCAGTCGCCTGCCATGGTGAGTGGGACACGCGGCGAGTGTAGGTCGGCCAGAGGAGATCCGCAATCATTACTGCGTCGGGCCCTATTGCCTATTTAAATCCGCTCCCCCCTTTCAGGGATTTCACTTTGCCTAAGAGTCTTGTTGGTGCCCTTCTTCTTCCCCAAGAGTTCCATCCCTTTCGGCCTTAGGCGTTCTTCGAGTCGATCCCCATCTCTGCATCTCTGCATCCTTCAGACCAGCCTAGGTTAGCTCCAGAACTCTCCCTTTTTTCATGGCTCTGTTTCTAAACTGTGCCGATCTTCCTTCGTTGCAGATATGGGCACGGACGCGGCTCGGATGTTGGCCAAGAGTCTCAAGGCCCACAAAAGGGAAAGCGCTGCAACTTTCGGGTCAGCGAAGAAGGCGAGGGTAGAAGAGATAGATCCGATCGTGCTTCACCTTGATCGCCCAGAGCCTGCACTTGTGGTACATTTTTGACCGTGAGTACTTTCCAATCCTGCAAAAGGAAAAGCAGAAAGGGAGACTGGAAGAAAAAGTCAAGTACTTAAAGTAATCCTCGATGATGGCTGGAATCAAGAGTTCGAAGTCTGATGATACCGAGCTTCCTTGGAGCTTTTTTGCCTTTTATTCTATGTATTCTTTTCCTTTCTTGTTGCCCCTTTTTTTTTGGCCTTCAAGGCTTTGTAATGTACACTTCACTAATGAAATGAAAAGAAAATTTTCCGTTACCTTATCCCTTCTTGTATTAAGTGGTCGTTTACTGAACTTCTTTTATCTTTTGTCTTGTTCGACATCGACGTTGTTTGAAGATTCTTAGTCATCGCCGTGTTGATTTATATTTTTTGTTCATGACCGTAGGTCTTTTCGAGGCTATTTAAGTTTGATGCTTCCTCCCGGTGCTCGAGCTTGGGGGCCCAAACTTCTCGTTACCTTGAGGAAGTCGATTTTTCCTCGACCTGTATTGACCTCCCTCTTAGAGACTGAGGGTTTTTGATAAGAGTCTCTTTCCCCGTTGAGACGAGGTTCCTTGTGTCTTTGATGTAGTTTGTTTTTCTCTTATCACTGGTGTAGTTCGTCGCTTTCCTTTTTTATCTCCCCCTATTTTTTTTTTACATTTGGGCGAGGGTTTTCCCTCTGCTCTTAACGGGATCGTGGGAGTATAGAGGAGCCATTGAGGAGGCTTTCCTCCTCGTCCGATCTTGATCGATCAGGTCTTCGTTTGTGTCAGGACGAGGTTCTCTTCTTATTTCTGACACAATCAATTTTAGCTCATGTTAGGGCTGTGGGGGCACGTAAAGGCCGTTGCGAGGGCCTCTTTCTTCATCCGATCTCTAGATAATCGGGCCTTCAACTTTGCTCATGTTAGGATGAGGTTCTCTTTTTGTTCTTAACATGGCTGTGGGGGCACATAAGGGCCATTGCAAGGGCCTCTCCCCCCATCCAATCTTTAAATAATCGGACCTTCGACTTTGCTCATGTTAGGATGAGGTTCTCCTCTTGTTCCTAACATGGCTGTGGGGGCACATAAGGGCCGTTGTAAGAGCCTCTCTTCCCATCCGATCTTTAAATAATCAGACCTTCGAGTTTGCTCATGTTAGGATGAGGTTCTCCTCCTGTTCTTAACATGACTGTGGGGGCACATAAGGGCCGTTGTAAGGGCCTCTCCCCCCATCCGATCTTTAAATAACTGGACCTTCGACTTTGCTCATGTTAGGATAAGGTTCCCCTCCTGTTCCTAACATGACTGTGGGGGCATATAAGGGCCGTTGTAAGGGCCTCTCCCTCCATCCGATCTTTAAATAACCGGACCTTCGACTTTGCTCATATTAGGATGAGGTTCTCCTCCTATTCCTAACATGGCTGTGGGGGCACATAAGGGCCGTTGCAAGGGCCTCTCCCCCATCCGATCTTTAAATAACTGGGCCTTCGACTTTACTTATGTTAGGACGAGGTTCTCCTCCTGTTCCTAACATAGCTGTGGGGGTACATAAGGGCTGTTGTAAGGGCCTCTCCCCCCATCCGATCTTTAAATAATCGGATCTTCGACTTTGTTCGTGTTAGGATGAGGTCCTCCTCCTGTTCCTAACACACTTAGTTTTGAATGTCAGAAGAAACTACTCCCTGTCGTTATGAGCTCATGCCAAAAGAAAAGATATGCAAATATGAAAGAAACTTTTATTTAAGGCAAAGTTATTGGTAATACATTCGTAGATTTTTCGAGTTCCATGGTCATGGAAGGTCTGCTCCTCCGAGCTCTTTCAAATAGTATGTTCCGGGCTGAACCACCTCCCTGACTTCATATGGACCTTCCCAGTTAGGGGCGAGTTTTCCTTGATTCTGAGGTTGTGAGACAGCGGTTCGCCGAAGTACTAAATCCCTCGCTTTGAAGGCCTTGCTCTTGACCCGGGAGTTGTAGTAGCGGGCCACTTTCTGCTTATAGGCGGCCATCCGGACTTGAGCAGTCTCCCGCTTCTCTTCTAATAAGTCGAGATTGGCTTTGAGATCCTGTGAGTTGCGCTGCTCGTGGAATGCCACAAGTCGCACCGATGGGAGTTTGAGTTCAATCAGGATCACGACTTCTATTCCGAAGGCTAAGGCAAAGGGGGTCTCCCCTGTGGGTAGTCTTTGGATAGTTCGGTATGCCCACAACACATGATAAAGCTCATCCACCCAAGTTCCCTTTGCCCTTTCAAGTCTCGCCTTGATCCCTTGCAGCAAAGTCCTGTTAGTAACCTCGGCTTCACCGTTTGCTTGCGGATGGGCTACTGATGTGAAGTTGTGGGAGATGTTTAGGTCTTCACAAAATTCAGCAAACCTTGCCCCAACAAATTATCGCTCGTTATCAGTAACGAGAGTTCTGGATAGGTCGAACCTACAGACAATTGACTTCCAAACGAAGTCCTGCACCTTAGCTTCTGTAATTTTCGTCAAAGATTCAGCTTCAACCCACTTGGTGAAGTAGTCAATTACCACCAGGAGGAACTTTCGCTGCCCGGATGCCATGGGAAAAGGTTCGAGGATATCCATCCCCCATTGTGCAAACAGCCATGGGGCACTCAAGGATGTAAGTTCGGAGATGGGTTGCCTTTGGATATTTGCATATCTCTGACACCGATCACACCTTCTGACACATTCGTTGGAGTCATGATACATGGTAGGCCAGTAATAGCCTTGTCGGAGTAGCTTGTGGGATAAAGATCTAGCCCCCAGGTGATTTCCACAGACTCTCTCATATACCTCCTGCAAGGCAAAATCGGCCTCAGAAGGCCGGAGATATTTCAAAAAGGGCAAAGAGTACGATCTCTTGTACAACTTACCTTCATAAAAAATATATCGGGAGGCCTGGTTCCTAAGCTTCTGAGCTTCTTTTGCATCAGGAGGAAGAACCCCATCCTTGAGGTATGCAACTAGTGGGTCAATCCAACTGGGTTCATGGTTGATCTCCATCATAAGCTGCGGGTCTCCCGTACTTGGGCACTTCAGAACCTCAAAGAAGACTTTCTTGGGCAGTTCAGCCAGAGCCAGTATAGCCAACTTGGAGAGAAGGTCGGCCCTGATATTTTCTACTCTTGAAATCTGCTTGATGTCAAAGCTACCGAAGGTAGGAACGATCTCTTTCACCTTTTCGAGGTACTTGACCATACTGTCCTCCCAAGCTTCATAGTTTCCACTGACTTGTCCCACCACCAATTGGGAGTTACTGTAGACTTGAAGCCGATTTACTTCTAATTCTTTGGCGATCCTCAATCCTGCAATCAGAGCTTCATATTCTGCTCTATTATTTGTCGTAGGAAATTCGAAGCGCAGCGCGTACTCCACAATAATTCTTTCTGGATTAACCAAGATCAGGCCCGCGCCTGCGCCTGACATGTTGGAGGAACCATCTACGTAGAGAGCCCAAAAACCATCAGGGAGATCCGTTCTTTCTTCAGGGAAATTCAACTGGAGCCCTGAGTTGTCGGCTTTACCTTGTTCAAGTTCGATCTCTTTCGGAATAGTGCACTCCACTATGAAGTTTGCTAATATCTGGGCTTTAGTCGCCGGCCGAGGTTGATAGTTGATGTCAAATTTTGTGAGCTCGACTGTCTATTTCGTTATCCTTCTCGAAGCATCCGCTCGATGCAGAACCACCTTGATCGGCTGGTCAGTGAGCAGTGTTATGGTGTGCCCTTGAAAATAAGGTCGGAGCCTTCGAGCTACAATCAACAAGGCATAGGTTAGTTTCTCTAACTTAGTATACCTAGTTTTGGCGTCTCTCAATACTCGGCTAATGTAGTAGATCGATCGTTGAACTTTTACTTCTTCCTTAACCAGGACTGCTGCGAGAGCCACAGGGGAGACCGCCAGGTACAGAAATAACTCCTCTTCGAGTTCGGACTTTATCAACAGTGGGGGTGAGCCGAGGTAGCTCTTTAATTTTTTGAATGCTTGCTGACATTTAGTGGTCCAATAGAAGTTCTTCGGCTGCTTGAGGGTCTGAAAGAAAGGCAGGCATCACTCGACCGACCTTGAGATGAGGCGATTCAGAGCTGCTATTCTCCCAGTAAGGCACTAAACTTCTTTTATTGACTTCGGGGTGGTCATTTTCTGGATGGCGCGAATCTTTTTCGGATTTACCTCGATCCCGCACCTCGACACCATGAAGCCCAAGAATTTTTCTGAGGTCACTCCAAAAGTGCACTTGGCCAGATTCAGCTTCATCTTATATTTTTGGAGGGCGCTGAAGGTCTCCTCAAGGTCGACGACGTGGTTCTTTGTGGATTTGCTTTTTACAAGCATATTGTCTACGTAGACCTCCATGTTGTGGTCGATTTGCTCTTTGAAGATCTTGTTCACCAGCCGTTGGTAGGTCGCCCCTGCATTTTTGAGACCAAAAGGCATAACTCTGTAACAATAAAGACCACGGTTAGTAATAAAAGTGGTTTTTTCTTCATCCTCTGGTGCCATCCTGATTTGATTGTAGTCAAAAAATGCATCCATGAAAGTGAGAAGCTCGTGGCCCGAGGTTGCATCCACTAACTGATCAATTCTGGACAGTGGATAACTGTCCTTCGGGCAGGCTTTGTTTAGCTTTTTGAAGTCTATACACATCCTCCATTTGTTTAGCTTTTTGAAGTCTATACACATCCTCCATCTGTCGTTCACCTTTTTGATGAGAACCACATTGGAGATCCAGTGCGAGTAGTTGACTTCTCGGATGAACCCGACCTTCAAAAATTTATCAACTTCCTCAGCTATTGCCACTTGCCTTTCCAGTGCATAACTTCAGATTTTTTCCTTCGTCGGTCGATGTTTGGGATCAACAGTCAGGTGGTGCTCCATGACTCCCGCATCAATCCCTGACATGTTCGTCGGGATCCAAGCGAAAACATCTGCATTTTTTTGTAGAAAATTAATGAGCTGTGTCAGTACCTCTTCTCCTAAGTTAGAGCCGATCTTCACCACATGCTCTTCATTCCCATCATTCAAAGGAATTGAGACAAGATCTTCAATCGGCTCACCCCGTTCTTCAGTAAGGTCGTCGCGAGTGTCCAATCCATCAACCGGACAGGGGTCGGACTGTCCCTTTCTCTGAAGGACTATATTGTAGCAGTGTCTTGTCAGGGCTTGATCTCCTCTGACCTCTCCGACTCCTTGGCTAGTAGAAAATTTTAGCTTCAAGTAGTAGGTCGACACCACAGCTCGGAGGGCATTGAGGTCGGATCGATCGAGTATTGCATTGTAGGCAGACGGCGCCCTTACTACCAGAAAATCCACCTATGCTCTTGATTACTTCGGGTACCGGCTTGCAACCACGGTTAAAGTTATTACCCCTTCTACTGGCACAACATCGCTAGTGAACCTTACCAACGGGGAGTTTATCGGCCCCAATCGACCATCTGGAATGGATATTTTTGAGAATGCATCGTAAAACAGAATGTCGGCCGAACTTTCACTATCAACAAGAATGCGGCATACATCATAGTTAGCGATATTTAAAGAAACTACAACCGCATCATTATGTGGGAATTGAACCTCCCAGGCATCTTCTTCAGTAAAGGTTATAGACTCTTCCGTCCTCTGCCGCTTGGGCAGTACGGCCGATCCACTGGCTGCTCCTCATCGATGTCCTCCAGAGATGGTGTTGATGATTCCGATTGGAGGTCGATCTTCAGGCTGTTCCTTCCTCCTTGGTGGTTCTGACCGTGGTTGGGCCCTCGACCGATCCTCCCTACCTTCAAGTCGGTGTCGGATGAATCTGTCGAGCCGACCTCGTCTGATGAGCTCCTCGATCCGTCGGTTCGTTTCTTAGAGTCTTTGATCCAGGAGGTCCTCTCGACTGCGAGTCTCAAGGGTCTTCTGGTAGAATGGAGGTAGGGACCCTCCGGGGGTGGAATCATGATCAGACGGAGGGCTCTCCACCTTCTGCTTCCCCTTTCCGGAGAAGATGGGGTGACTTGCCCAAGTGGCCCGCTCGGTCGTCGGATTCTGAAACTCTGACGATGCTCTTTCCAGCTGCACTGATGCCTGCGGCTGCTGTTGCATGGCTTGCACTGCTTCAGCGAGGCCCCTGATCTGTTGAACCAACAAGTCAAACTGCTCCATGCCGACTACCATTGTCGGAGGAGGAGCCTGAGAAACTGGAGATGAGACCGAAGCTTGCGGAGCTCGCTGAGATCTGGCCATGGAGGTAGTGGATCACCTGGTGGATACCTTTCGGGGAGGCATCAGGTGGAGATCTAGCAGGAGAAGGAGAGGAAGATGTCAGAGAGGATGACTGGAGACAGTCCCGTTGAGCACTCCTTTAAGAACAAGGGTACTACGAAGACACATGCCGTCCTTCCTCTAGCGCCAATTCTGTTGGTGCAAAATTTCGCCGACGTCGAAGAAGTCGGAGTTGATATGATCGTGTTCGCCGTCGGGACCTGCAAAAAAAGTCTAAATCAGAGTTGGGGGTGCTCTGGCAAGACCCTCCGATGCTCAAGTCAGTACTCTGCTTCAATAGAAATGGAGCACTCAAATAAAATTTTGGTAGAGTTTCAAGATAGAGTTTAGAGCTTAGAGAAGAACGTATCTGGAGGGTCCCTTTTATAAATGAAGAGCGTAACTGATTGACAGCGACGTCTGTAACCACCTGGTAGTGGGCCATTTAGGGCCACGCGATGTTTGTTATGGAGAGTAGTGGCGTCAGGGAGTCATTCAGGGCCACGTGAAGTTTGTTACGGAGAGTGGAGTGGTGTCCGTTGTCGCGACTTGCTAAAGAGTGGTGGAGCCACGTAGAATCTGTTACAGAGAGTGGAGTAGGATAGTGGCCATTGTCATGACTTGTCAGAGAGTTCAGATCTGTCGGCTGAAGCTCGGTTGGGATGTCTGACGGAGCGAAATGGCTCTCTATCTCGTCGATCCAGGAGAAGTTCAGATATTTTCGAGGTTGCTGACGGGTCTACTATTGTTGGGTGCCTAGAGCGCTGATGCTACAGGCGGGAGTCATCTGTTGTAGAAGCTCGGATGGGGACTTTCTGTTGGAAAAGTCTGGTTTTATGAGGAATCCGATAGAGGATCGGTCGGCAGTGGACTTCGGATGGCGTTGGGGAGGTTCGTCCGCTGGAGGGGTCTGGAGGATCCTGTGGAAGTCCGGTTGGCATTGTTGAAATCCGACTGCTGGAGCCCATCTGTTGTAGAAGTTCGTCCAGAATCCATCCACTATGGAAGTTCAGACAGAGTCTGGTTCTTGTAGAAGGCTGGAAGGAGGCCGCTTATTGTAGAAGCTCGGTCGAAGATCGATTGTCGTGGAAGCTTGGAGTAGTGACTTGACCGATGGAGTCTGTCCCGTTGTAGAAGCTCGTCTGGGATCCGTCCACTGTAGGAGCTCGGCTGGGATCCGACTATGAAGAAGCTCGGCTGAAGTCTGCCTGTAATAGAAGTTTGGAAGGAATTTGTTTACAATAGAGGCTCGAATGGAATTCACTTACAGTAGAGATCCGAAGTAGACCGCCTACAATAGAAGTTCGGAGTAGACTACTTGCGGTAGAAGTTTGGAGCAGAGATCCGGCTGGTGGAGCCCTTCCATTGTTGAAATTCATTTGGGATCCATCCACTGTAGGAGTTCGGCTGAAATCCGATTCTCGTAAGAGCTCGGATGAAATCCGGAAGGTGATCGACCGTCGTAGAAACTTGGATAGAGTCTAGTTATTGTAGAAATCTCGTTGTCAGAGAAGCTCGGACATTGACGAAGTCCGAAAGAAGTTCGGAGTAGAGTCGTCCGTGGCCGAAAAAAATCTGGAAGGGATTTGGAGAATAGTCGATCACTGTAGAAAATCGACTGATAGTGAAGCCCAGAGAGCATTTGGAGCAGTCCGGTAGATGAATGGAGAAGCTCATTGTCAGAGAAGTCCGGATGGTATTATGGAAGCTCGGACGGTCGAGGGAGTTCAGAAAGACGCCACACAAGGTCGGAAGCCGGAAATGTCCTGGAAGGGTCGGCATTTACAAACTTCGGCTGGGGGTATTTTATACCCAACACCTCTAAATTCAATAATGGAAGTGAAGAATTAGTACCCACGATTGCAAGGATCGCGGGTTATTGGTTATAGGCATTAACTACATGATTTTATCTTATGTGCTCGAGATTAAAGAAAGCCGCCCAAGATTCCAAAAGATTTCATTAGATCAATTTCTCCTTATTCAGTGGCTTGATGGCTCAGCATTCGTATGTGCCCGAGCTAAGGATCGTATTATAGTCGATGTTGGAGAATCATTTTAGCGAGATGGTTGGGTTGTCTGGGTTTTTCTTTTTGACATCCTAAGATCTTTTAGGGAGCATTTGGTATGGGGTGATCAAATCAGGATCAAAGATGATATGAATGAAAGTAATGAGATCATCATATTTGGTTGTACCATGATGATCCTATATGGTAGTAATTTTAAATCATCTTCACTTCTTAAATTACTCTCCAATTCAGTAATGGAATATCCGTTCTCGAAGTCAGAAATACAAGATCACTCTCAAGCAGTGATCTTAAGCTGAAATATAAGAACAAAAATATCTCATAGTCTAGCAAAATATTTGGTATATCAATATATCATTAATATATTATATCATTATTATGTATATGATATTATATTATATTTGATATTATATATTATATGTATGATATATATTACATTATAATATATTATCAATCATATTATTGTCATATTATGATTCAATAATAATTTTAAATTAAAGTAAAAATATCTTATTAAAATTTATATTTATATAATAAAAATATTTAATATATTACTTCTATTTGCCTTATTTTCTAGTCAGAGTAAATATTCATATTAATAAATAATATATTATAAATATAAATATGAATATTAATTCTATAATAATAATTAATATATTTTTATAGATTAATAATTTATAGGGTCAATAAATATATTTTCATAAAAACTATTAATTATTAATATATTAATAAATATAATAATATTTTATTTATAATATATTATATATGATTAATAAATATATTTTTATGAAACACATTATAGATAGCTTTGGTATTATATAATCAGTAATCTTGGATTCTCATAAAATACCAAATAGATTACTCATGAATATCTGAGGATCTTTAATCATCAAACCATGATCTATCAAATATAGTGATCTTAGATCACTGATGATTATCTGAGAATTTTTAATCATCAAACCATGACCTATCAAATATAGTGATCTTAGATTACTGATGATTAGATCACCACAGAATTCGGATCATCAATGATCTTAAATTATCATAGTGATTTTATTTAAATTATTAAATATTATTTTAATATTGATGTTATTTTTTTATGAATCGTCGATGTTGGATCTGAGATGAATACTTAATTACAATTGGAGATAGAAAAGAGTGGGGCTGGATAGACGAATTTGACCCACAGAGCCGTAACTATCTCTTTTGCAAGCATCCAAGCAAGTGGAATAGAGACCATGGGGTGTGTCAAAGTTGCACATGGCAAAGCGCAAAGTGCCAAGAATTTTTGCTGGTGGGACGAACCAGATGGGGTACCACTTTTGTTTGCAACAATATGGACAAAAGTTCCCTTGACCGTTAGCCCATGTTCAACGGTAACTATTCTTTAAGAAAGAGATAGACACAACGAGATCATCCTATCTTCAGCAGTAACCATTTAGCCAAAAGCAAACTCAGCTATTAAAATTTTTTTATAAAATATTAGTGTCACACTCCCGATCCAAAATTTTGAATCAAGAGTCATGGCAACCATCGCATATTCATAAAAAATTTTTCTCATAAACATGCAAGGCATCTTATCATACTATCCTAAAACGACAGTGAAATAATTAGTCAATAATTTAAATCCAAAATATAACGATCTAAATTTCTTCTTTAATATCTTAATAAATTCAACAATGACTCATAGGTCTTACACCAAATGCAATAAGACTTGTAACCTAAAATAAAAATATAAGGATTCTGCTTCTGATCACTCTTCCATTCATATCTTGTATCATCTTAATTCCTCAACATCTGTAAAAATAGTAAAATAGGAGGTAATGAGCTAGACAGCCCAGTAAGCAATGATCACTACTCAACATATTTCATCAGACATATAAGTAAATAATCATTTATAAAAAATAAGCATATATAGTTCATTAATTCGAAATCAATTTCAATTATGCAATATAATTCATGCCAAATTCATTTCTTTTTCGAAAATTCAAGTTTCTTTCGAGATTTCAATTTCTTTCGTTCTTAAATTCTTTTCGTCAACCATGAGCTATGACCATATTTTTTCTGTGGCAGAATCATAATACCGCGTATCTGCTTGCGATAGGCTGCGAATCATCTGGCAGCCATGTCCTTTGGAACCGCTGGTCTCGCTGGCGGTTTGTCGCTGGTCTCTCTGGCGACATATCGCTGGTCTCGCTGGCAACATAAACCCTCAGGACAATCAATTGCCAACGTATATGTCCCCATTGGCGGGGTCCTTTATATAGTCAGGTTGTCAATTCATAATGTTTCTTATATCATAATTCTTCATAAATCATATTTCATATTCTAATTTCGATAATAAAACATATAATCATGTAGTATCGAAATCAATCAATGTAATGCATCATGAAATCAATATGTTCAATCATGTTTCATCATAACATTTCAAATAAGATATTTTCATAACAAAATATCATTCATCTAATTCATGCATCGTTTCACAAATCATGTCAGAAAAATATATTATAAATTATCGATAAATCTAGAAAAAATGAAACATTATTTACCTCGAACGCATTCCAATAAATCCACAAAATTTTATAAATTTTCTTCCAAAAATTTTGTTCGTATATCATATCGCGATATCCCATGATCAAACATCCACAATCCTATACAGAATCAATTTCAATAATTAGAAAGAATACGAATACCATATTTCAACGGCTTGGATTGGGTCCGATCATCTCATTGCATCTAATCAAAATCTAATTAGGATCTAAACGATCCAAAGTTTGACTATCAGATCAAATCGGATAAGAAGTGATAGGACTGAGGTTTCTTCATCGATTTCATAAAATCAAGTGGAGAGAGAAAATCAGAGGAGAGAGAATTCATGAGGTACAATTCGAATTGATCAGGTGACACAATCCAACATTACGATGGGTCCAATATCTCAATTGGTGAAATCAATGTGATCAAATCAAGTCATGGCTAGATCGGAATCATGGATGATCAAATCTAAAGATTCATGGTCTGATTAAGGTGGGTGCCAGTACGCATCTGACAACCATGGATCAGGATTCTTCATTAGAATCAGATCAGGACTATTAAAAGAAATTTCTTCATTCACTAACCTTTTTAGAGAGAGAATCAATCAAGAGAGAGAATATTTTAGAGAGAGAAAATTCTAGAGAGAGAAAATTCATCTTGAATTCTTCAGACAATATAATTCAACAAATTCAATCGATCAGATCAAATCATGCTGAAATTATCATGTGGATAATTCAATAAAATCATGAAAAATAAAATCTAAAAATACCTGATCTGATCAAAGTGGATGTCGGTGTACCATCCGATGATCACAGATCAAAAATCCATCACGAGGATTATTTAAATTCATCATCATTCTTCTTAAAATTCTAAAAATCTTAGGAGATAGAAATAATCTAGAGAGAAGATTTTAGAGAGAGAAAGTAGAGAGAGAAAGTCCAATTCTAGAGAGAGAAAATACTAGTTCAAGTTGAAGGGAGAGAGGAAAGATAGAAAAACTCTCTTTCTCATATTTTATTATTTATATAATTATTTATTACTTAATTTAATAATTTTTTTTTCTTTTCTCTTCTTTTCTTTCTTTCTTTTTTTTTCTTCACGGAAGAGAGGAGAGAAAATCCTATTATTATTATTATATTATTATTATATTATTTTTCTTCTTCTTTTTCCCCTTTCTTTTTTTTTTCTTTTTCTTTTCCTTCTTCTTCTTTTCTTTTTCTTTTCTTTTCCTTCTTCTTTTCTTTTTCTTTTTCTTTTCCTTCTTCTTCTTCTTCTTTTTCTTTTCTTCTTCCCATGGGCTTGTTTTTGATCGAAACAAGGGATCTTTGATCCCCTCATTGGTTGGCCCACCGACGGTGCAGCCGGCGCGGGGATGGTCAGCGGTCGAAGGAGAGGTGATCCGGCGGCAAGAAGAGATCAATCCGGTGGTCGGCGGTGACCACCGACGTCGGAAAAACGGCAAAGAAAGATTTCTTCCGCAATAAAATCCGGCGACTCCGGTCGCCGACGAGCGTGCACATCGGCACGGAAAGAAAAAGGGAGAAGAGAGGAAGGGAGGAGGCTTACCTCCGACGCCGGCGAGACTTTTCCGACGAGAAATTGGACGGACACAGTGACGGGTCTCCGTGAGGAATTTTCGGCGATTGCCGCCGTTTTACCCCGGGATTCTTTGGTAGGAAGAAGGGAGAAGGGTCTTCCCCTTAAATAGAACCAGAGGAGAGGAGTTTGACTCCTCTCCGATGAGGTTTCTGACTCCGATTAGGAGCCGGTCGGGAGAAGAAGACTCCCTGCGGGAGTCTTCATCATTTTTTTTTTGTTTGTTTGGGCTGGCTGGGCTATCACATTCTTTTCCTCTAAAAGAAATTTCGTCCTCAAAATTTTTCTTACCTGAGTCTTCATAGTTTCTTACTTGAATCTCATCCATAAATATTTCAATATTCTAATTCTTGATATAAATTCATTCTTAAATCATTTCATAAGAAAAAGTCGGTACATCAATATCTATCTGAAACAGAACCATTCATTTTCTTATTTATCAAAATCAACATCTCAAAGATTTTTAATATTTCAAAAATTTTGAAATTATGCTCTCATTCCCTATAAAATAATGTTCAATACCTCATGACTAGATCAAAATCAAATCTATTTCTTGTGAATAGAAGAAGGTCAATGTCTCTATTCTTGCATAAGAACTTCATTCATCATCATTCATTTTTTTTTTATTTCAAAATATTAACCATGTTGGGAATAGTGTCCCAAAGCCAATCGTCAGTCTGTTGACGATTGTGCTCCTTTTGTATTAGTACATAAATTATAAATAAATAAAAATTATTTTGATATTTTTTTATCACAAATATTTTATCTTCTAATGAACTCCTGTGTTGTGGTGAAGTCCTTAGGACTATTTAGACTCGACAAAGGAGGATTTGTCACTTAGTTCTTAAACCTGTTCACGACCAAATGATACGTCGTTACCAAGGACGACAACGTTTATCGAGCATAGGTCGTTGTGTGCCATATGGGTTGGTTGTCCTCATAACTAAGGAGTGTAGAGACACTGGTATGGCATACAGGTGAGATATAATGGTACATCTGCACTGAACGTGACCGACTCTGGAGCTATTTCTGCTGTCAAGATTTGCTCCGATGGGATATGGGTATAAATGTCCTTCCGACCTGAGACCGCCACGGTGACTTGCAAGCAACTCACTGCACTTAGGCACTGGACTACCTGAATTTCTAATTCAGTGACAGAAGGCTGCTGGGTGTAGTCAAGTACTTGACTTGTCGGTGCGTGTGTCAAGATAGGATTGACCACTCTAGTTTAAGAGCTGTGTACAGTCGTGTTTCAATTTAGCAAAATCTTGGCCAGGGTAGTCCTAGTGAGGAGTCACAAGACTAATTGAGTTGAGCACGATTCGGATGATCTTATCAGAGTTGACAGTTTAACCATGAGTCATCCTAAATACAGGGATCAAAAGGGATGAATTATACGGTAACCATATTCACGCAGGTTCTGAATGTTGCGATTGTGACTATTCGACCTATCCATCATCGGGTACCACTGCTAGATGGTCACTTCGATTAGTACAGGAAGTGGTTCCTGTGCTACCGGCTTAGGTTCGAACCTACGGGGTCACACACATTAGAGGTTCCTTTCTGATCTGATGGCTGATTATGAGTCTTATGTGTTTGGGACTCTATGATTGAGAATTAGGATTCTCTGATCATGAGTTCCACACATTTTGGGTACCGGGGTCAAAATTTTGAATTTCAAATTTTGAATTTGAAATTTGAACTCTTCGATCAAGGTTTCATATTGATGGACTTTGATACCCGATTGCCCATCGGATTTGGACTCAATAAGATGAGAGATTTTATTAGTGATTTGATCATTAATTAACTTAATTTGATTGAGTAATTATTTTTGGATCAAGTCCAATTGAATTGGATTCAGTTGGGTTTGACCCGATTAGGTTAAGAGTTGACCTAATCATCGAGATGGTTTGGTCCCTGATTTGATCAGGGGTTGGGCTTAGTCAATTTTTGATTTGATTAGAATTTTATTGAACCTAATTAAACCTAATTAAGTTAGATTTAATTTAGTCTAATTGTGCTTAACCTATTTTGATTAGGTTGGTTCAATTAAGATCAAACCACCATTTGAATTTGAAATCCTGCACCACCTTAAATCTCTACGCCCATTTGAATTCACGAGAAGAAACTTCTCGTAAATTTTTTCTCATGCAAAGCCCTTCTCATGCCCACTCTTGTGCACCATATGGATGGATAAAGCTGATTAGTTAACCATTCAAATTCAAAGCATGTTTGAATTTGAATGGATAACTTATCTCTTTTGCCTTCAAGCTTATCCATCTTGTGCGCCACATAATTCACACGAGAAAGAGTTTCTCATGAAACCTTTCCACGCACAAAGAGTCCACACCCTTCTTTTCTCACGCCATAAGTGGATAGGGATGAGTTGGTTTTCATTTGAATTCAAATTTGAATTGAATTCAAATGTGTAACCACTTGTCTTTATCCTCTCACGTGGATAAGACACGTTTTGAACTGTTTTAAAAGAGATAGGGAGCTGCGGCGTATGTAGAAAATTTTTGAGAAAGAAAGTGGGGCGTGAGGAAGCCTTTTGCGTGAGGTGAAGGTCCAAAACCTTCCGAGAGAAAAAGAAAGAAAAGAAAGAAAATTGGGCGCAGGGTTTTTGGTGTGTACCCTAGGGTTTTTACCTAGGGTTTGGGAAGTGAGATTTGTGTGCCACGAGTGTCGTGAGTCCACCAAATTTTAGGGAGAGATCCATCAGCCTCTCAACCAATCATGCAGACAATCTGAAGCATCCGAGGAGTCGGCACACATCGATCGAAGGAGTTCGATCAACATCAACGATCAAAAGGGTGAAATCACGAACTAGCATTCGTGAGGAGCCGATCAGACGGGAGCTTCATGTGGATGATCCACAGAGGTCAGACATTAATGTGGCTGCGATGTGATGATCAGAACCTCCCGATGATGATCAGATTGCGGTGATCGACTATCCACAAAAGGTGATGTGTTCTGAACACAGTACAGTAAAAAGTTTACTGTTTCAAATTTGAATTTCAAATTTAAATGCATGCTGTTGTATCATATTTAGATCCTAGTGTAGGGTTAATTAGTATTAATTAATGAGATTAATTAATAATTCTACTGTAAAATAGTAATTTTAAAAAAGTTTTAAAATTACTATTTTGCCCATGCACTGAATTTTTACTTAAAATGGTATCAGAGTATGGTTCTAGAATATGATATACATATGCATACGTAGATTAAGGTGTAATCTATAAGTTCAAATTTGAAATTCAAAATTTGAATTTTGAATTTTAAAATTTGAATTTTAAAATTTAAAATTTAAAATATGAAATTTATTTGAAATTTAAAATTTAAAATTTGAAATTCAAAATTTAAAATTTGAAATTCAAAATTCAAAATTTAAAATTCAAATATTGAAAATTTGAAATTTAAAATTTGATTGAAATCTCAAATTTAAAATTTGAAATTTAAAATTTAAAATTTAAAATTTAAAATTCAAAATTTAAAATTTAAAATTCAAAGACTGAAAATTCAAAATTTGAAATTTGGTTGAAATCTCAAATTTAAAATTTGAAATTTAAAATTTGAAATTTAAAATTTAAAATTTGAAATTCAAAATTTAAATTTTGAAATTGGTATATTTAGATATACTTGATCCAAGTAGCAAGTAATCTAATTGGGTTGGTTGCCATGGCCGTCCGGTCATAGGAGAAAAATAGGATTTAAAGACCCTCTCTTCCCATTCGATGGGGTCTCCTATGGCGGTAGGGGTGCCGATGCAATTATATCCCATCCCGATGAAGCAGCGAAAGGACTTAATTATAAAATTTATCATGAATGTGTTAGATTAGATCTAAAAGAAAATTCATGATTTATTTTGAGTTATTTTCTATTATGAAATGAGCAATAGGATTGCTGTTTATGAATTGTGCTGACCCATTTGTGAAATGAGTCAACACATTTGGTGAATAGAAAATAAAATCTTTCAAAATTTAAAAATTATTTTCGAAATGCCAAACCCTGACCCATCAACCCAAGTACTTAATTAAAAAGATTAAGTGTTGTCTAGTAGGTCTAGAATTGTGAATTAAGATCTAAGATAATTGCATAAACTTGTGGGTCAATGGGTTAGATGAATTAGGTCCATAATTGGGTTAGACCTAAGGTTAGCTTAAAAAATGGACTAAATGGAGTAATTGATCAAATCTAATCAAAAGTTGAATTAGATTAGGTCAAGGATACTCTAGACTCAACTTCAATAGTTGTAGTTGAATGGGTCCATGTCTTTAACTAGACCAAGATGGACTTAATTCATGGCTACGCGATGGAGCCCTATTTACTAAGTTGATCAAAATTAAAACTAATGAACCGATTGGTGTCTAAGGTAAGTTCGGCAGTTTTGACCAGTGGTTCTTAAGCGGGAGCTACTCGCATTGATTCGATCATTGACGAGTTAATGGCAAATCCCCATCGCTGATCTCACTTACCTGACCAATCTGGTAAGTTAGATTTTGATTAGATCACTTGGTGATTAGAGCTCACCCATGTCATTAGGTAAATCAGTGTGACTGATTTAGGTGCTCCTAATGCCAGCTTTAATTAAATCTTTTTTAATCTGACTTGGTGAAGTCAGTGGGAGGATTGAAATTGGCTGGATGATTTCTTCTCTACTATCCTTTAATAAAATCCTCAAAAATTATTAGGTCCCTAAAATGATTAAGTTATAATGATAACTAAGTCAATGCCTCCCATTAAGTGAGTGATAATGAGTCCATTAGTGCAATGATCATTGGAGGCCCAAAGGCCTGGTGCTCATTGGCTAATGAAATTATCATTCATAATATGATAATTTGGTTGAGTCTTTCTGATGGTGGTTAGGTTGGCCGGCCAAAGTCGGGCTTGATCATTTATTGGTCTGATTCATCAAATTAAGTCATGTTAATGGTTGGACCTAACCAGATCTTTTCAGTGGAGGCCAAAGCCTACTAATTAGGTTCTGGGATAAAATCAATTACTAGAAGTTGTTTTAGAGAAACAACTGGTTAAGAACTTACCCAAGATGCACATGGT